>NC_046665.1:76957496-76965096 GCF_010883055.1 Belonocnema kinseyi | reverse complement strand
GCGGAAAGAATGGTTAGAATGTGTGAATGAGACCCTAGTTAGAAGAGACATAAGAAGTCACAGAAACACGAGAGCCTGCATAAAAAAATGCATGAACATAAAGAAGCTAGAGAAGTATGCCAAGACAGGAAAGTATGGCGGCAAATAGTTAATAAAAAATGTGTCAGTAAAGTAAATGACGCCTGAAACAAAAGACCTTGGTCACTAATGGACCCAAGTGGGGAACCTTACATAACGACTTCGTGAGGTTCTTCGCTTGGGGTGATTGCTAGAGAGATTGATCAGCAACCTGGGTCGGAGCAGTGTTGCGGAACGAACGTGTTATTTACTTAAATAACACGAGAATTCTGGATCAATCTGAAAAATCTCTATCCCGAAAGGGAAATGGCTCAATGGTGTAATAATAATAATAATCTATTGCCTCTGTAAAGCTGGCTTTGTGTCCAACAATTTAACTAAGTTCGTTTAAATAAATTTAATCAAATTGAATATTCTCCTTTTTTGAATCCATTTTTGTTTTTCTCTTTATTTTATTCTCATTCTAGAAGAAAGTTTTGTGCAGTATTTTGCTAAGAATTGTCTGAAATTGATTCTGATCAAATTAAATCAAGATACGCTATAGTTTTTCTAACATTTTCCCTCAAACTACACACAATTATTTGCAAATTCGTGTAATAGAGTTTACGATCCACCGCTTTTGTGTAAAGCCTCATTCACGAATGCTGAGAATTAATTCCCTAATCAATAAACGGTTAAGCAGACAATGATCAGCAGTCCCAGAGGAGAAGACTAACTAGACAATAGATACTGATGACATTTGCGCATTCATGTATACGGTCTTTATATAAAGAGTTAGTTTAAGTTCCTGGGGGTTCGGCCGGATCTTTGGATCGGCTCCATTTGTAGGTTGAAGAGTGCTTTGTTAGTGACGAGCAGACTCGTAATAGCACATATAAAGTATATTGCCCTTGTTGTAATATCTAATCTAATAGCGTATTCGGTTATCCTGCACCGGTGCACTCCGATCTGCACTGAAGCAGGTCGGAGTGAGAAGGACGAAGTAAGAAGAAGTAAGACGGCGCGATCGGAGTGCTCTTGGAGTACACCAATGCAGGATAAAGGAATGCGCTATAAGTATCAACTATTAGATGTAATATGAAGATCGATTTTACGTCACTGCACTATTCTGCCTCCTGCTGCTTCGATTCCATCCATGAGTTTGTCGAGTTTGTAGTCCATGATGCGGTTTTGTGGGCACGATGACACATTAATACGATCCGAGAGATGTTTATGCGGTGTCTACACGATCATTTATGGAGAGAATTAATCGTGTCGTCCAAGTCAAAATGAATCTCCAATGGCCTTAAATTATATGCATCCTTTACGCCTGGGAACTCTTAGATTAGCCAGAGAAGCTGAATCCCAGGAGTGAAATCAAGGAAAGACGCAGGCGCTTCTTCGGTAAAGATAAAATGGTTTAGTTGCAAAGCATGGAATATATCTACTCTCAGGGACCATAGAAATCTTAATAATAAGCAGCTTCGGGCTTTTTATGTTTTTAGCTATCTAATCATAGGGGTGTCTTTTTTAACCAATCTTAATACATATAATAGAGTGAAGAGAAAATATAAGGATATTGATTGTTGTGCTTCAGAAACAATGGTAGATATATTTCAACAATCCTAGCCATAAATATCGTCAGGGATTGCAATCAATTTGATCCCCTAAGTGGTTCAAAGATCACTTCATTCTATAAATTCCCAGATGCCCACCTTACCTCGAGAGAAAAGTAGATCAGAGAGAGTCGAAAGAACGAAGGATAATAAAGAAATAATGGAAGAAACTTGTACAATGTACCTCACAATGTACACTACAATGGTCACGGTCGATTTGTAAACCGTGTGGAGTGGAGTCGAGTAAACTGTAAAGAATAAAGCTAAACTCTGTTCTCCCTTCTTTTTTTTATATATCTCCCTTTGAGATCTCTCATTCTTTAACTTTCTTTTATTATCCTTTCTTATAATTTTTCTTGAAACTCTGCTTCTACTTTATCTATCTCTGGCCTCTTTCCTCCTTTTCTCTCAGCTTCCGTTTTAATTGCTTCTTTTTTGATTCCGCTAGCAGTTCCTTTTCTGATTTACGATCACGGCTAGCGTGATTATTTCACACTGACTTCATGTACTTTTTTTGATGCTCCTTGCTCGTTCCTTTGGCCCTCTCGCCTTCACTTTATTTAGCGAACGAGTTCAAAGCATCCTCGTGACCACGTACAAGCCGCGAAACGTGAGTCAATGTTTTTCGATGTGAATGGTCACCAAAATAGATCCTCGTGCTGGTTCGCCAAACGTATATACGCAAGCACAGCACGTTTCCGAATAAATCGCACGTGCGTGTGTTCTAAGCGCGACTATGTTCAATGCACCCTCCACCCACGACACTAGCTGTTTGCTCTTTAAATATAATCGAAGAAGCAATAACATAGATTAGCACGTTCGAAAGAAATCCATGCAGATTTATGGAATATTGGAAGATTCTGCTTAAAAAATGATCGTGAAAATGCCTTTAAAGTGTCTTTAAAGATAACTTATCAGCGATGGGTATCTAGTTTCTGATAAATGATGTAGTATACAAATTGCATATGATTGTAACACACAACAACCAAGCGTATCAAACCGCTGAATGTGGTGCGGTGGAGTCGAGTTTAAATTAAAGTACCAGTTAAATGGGATTTTTTTATTATTTGTGGTAATATGGCATCCCACAAATAATTAAATTTCCATAAGATTATTGATCAATATTGGTAAACATTTTTTTATTAGATATTTCTATTGAATGTAGTTGTCTGTCACACAACGAGCATTTTAAGATGAAAATAATCGAAGGGGCGTTTACTGAAAAAATTAGGTTTGTTTCTTTAATTAACATGGAATGATATAATTTGAGTGAGATAACATATATTATTGTGGTAGTATCCCGTGCAGAGACGAAAAGTTTCTTCCCGGTTTCAGACTTGAATTTTGCAATGGCTAGAGGCTAGAGTTTGTGACCGGCTAGTGTGAAAGTTTCTGAAATGGACGAAAGATGGCGTAGTACTATTTTATTTTACACTTATTACTTTCCAGTTTCAAGTGACAAATTTTAAAAAGTGGCTATCATTGAAATTTAACTATAAAAATTCCTCAAATAAAAAGCACTCTTAAAAGTCCTGAGGCATCGAGCAATCAGCAGTATCCCATACTTACGTGGTGAAATTGCAAGTAAGAACTTTTATTAATCATAAATAATATTTCACATTAAGATTGCTAGTGACTTCTTACCTCAAATTGAGAAAAAATGTTCGTCGAATTATAAAGTGTAAATACGTTATAAGTTGATGTAATAATGTTTAAATATTTAAATTATATAATAAATATGAAGGACGTAAATTAAGAAATTAGTGTATATATAGATTTTGATGATGCAGATGATGAAGATGCATCAGAACCCGGCGAGTTAATTAATGAAATACCACAATTTGGAAATTCGAATCAGATTGGAGAAAATGCTTTAAATTTTAAACCTTTGTAAGTTCATTTGACAACTTCAATTAAAATAAAAAATATTTTTGCGTAATTTTAGTTTTAATTAAGAACATAAAGAATGGCAAGAGATCGATCATAAACTAGGGCCAGGGCTGGGCTATGCCTGGGCCATGCCAACATTTTTGCACGGGATAGAATTTTACTGCGACTCATAATTAAAAGCCAGGTAAAACAATTGAAAGAAATATACGTTTTAAAATTCCCGTAAGCAAACTATTCTTCGTTGGTATTTATACTCAATCAAATCTGTTTACACTTAGTATAGAATAAAGAAATTTTAATCAAACGTATTATTTTCATCTTGCATTTACTATATAATCTTATGACAACTCAATTTCTTAATAACTCAATTTCTTAATGACTTTTTGATACAATTATCCAGCTTAATGTGATACTTGGGCATTTTGTGTGAAATTATTGGAACTATTATAATGCAAATTTTGCAATTTTTTTCTAACTCTGAATTAGTTTAATTTGACAAAGTATTTTTATAAACTCAAATGGGTTTAATAAACGCAAATTCTATGTTTAAAATGTTTAATCATATTATTTAAAAATACATATTTGTTTTAACCACATGCGGCAGATATTTTTTATTTGTTAAAATTAAATAAATGCTTTGTTAATTGAAGCAAAAAACTTGATTGTTTTATTATGTATCTAACCAATTTTCTTGTTTGATTAAAATAAACACTTTTCTCAGTGAACTGATGGATCATTTCTTAAAGCATGAATTAGTTAAGGTTTAACTAATTGTTAGTAGTGAAAGTTTCCGAAACATTTATGAAAGAAATGTTGAAAAAGAAAATTGTTTTGAGCCTAAAGCTTTTTAAAATATATTAAAAATTAAAAGGTTATATGTCCATATGTCCAAGGGAACATACGTTAAAGCATTGAACTACATATATGATGAAGCGTTTACAATTAAAAAATGAACAAATAAATATTAAAATGGAACTTTTTCACATAATTCATGAAAAAAAAAACTTTTAGCGACATTAAATCAAAAGAAGTACCTATTAAAGAAGCTGCTATAAAGTAGAAAGAGGAAAATAGTTTTTAATAAATCACAATAAAATAATCTTCACGAAAAATCAATGCTAACGCTAATTCTTCATCTCTAGGCAATTATAGACATGAATCTGTATTACAAAAGCCATTATGTGACACAAAGGTGAATGTTTGACAAAGGAGACTCTTGAAATCATATTTCTTTATCTCACAATTAATAGCCTTTGTTTATACATATTCAGATAGAAGCTAGGCTTCAATGGATCATTGTATCATACCAGTATACCGGTCCTCCCACTTACCAAGTTGAGTCGCATTTATGGAGGAATTTTGCAAATATCTGTCCTTGTCTATAATCGATGAGAGGTGAAGTGAGAGGTAAAATGGTTAAAAGCTCTGCTTATACCTTTCAACTTAGTGATTTGATAGCCCTAAGTATCCTTTTTCAGATTCAAGGAATGGATGCACAACATCCAATTTTATTATTCGAGAATTCCAACACGTAGCAGAAGCGCCTTTCATTTTTCATAAACGTTTTTTTTCTCGTCATTTTAAACCCAGATGCGTGTACCTACGCTTTGGAAATAAATAATGCTATAAAGCTATAGTGCATTCTCAATGTCCGATTGTGGAGGGTGTTAAGCTGGTAAGGCCTAACCGGTCTTCGAGGGCCCCTGGCATTGAGGTGGGATCTGGTTTTAAATTTTTACCTTCTAGATACACAGAGTTAGCTTTGGATTCTCTTTACACTTACGGACAACAGGGGATTTAATTATAGAGATAGTATCCAGACACTGGACGTATATATAGTTTCAGTACACCATGCGACAATAATTTGCACCCATATTGTAAATCTAAGCTTAAATCTATTTTTGTTATATAATCGTAGAGTACATCAATATCTATTGATTAAAAGCAAAGCATTGCTAAGGTTCACCACTGAACAAAAATTTTTAATCATTTTTATCACAAAAGCGAAACGTATTTTACAATATAGATGAAATTACTTAAGAGGTTTTATGAAATTAGGCTCTTGGTACTTATAATTCCACGTTAGCATTCAATTAAATGGATCGAAATATGTTTCCTCTAATGTCACAGAGTTATAAATTGTAATGCTTTCCAAGTACTATAAACTAGAAACGAAACGGTTTTTTTTTTAACATCAAAGACTCTGGAGTGTGACGTTATGGTGAATAGGTTCTAAGCATAATGAAATTCTAGGCCCCACAACTGTGATTGACAGACATCAGACATTTATTATAATTTAGAAACTTTAGCGAAAAAATAGTAACGATTTAAAGAAAAATGATACTTCATTCATGAAAACTTAATTTCATTCAAGTTGGCAATATAGTAAAAACTGTATTATAGGTCATTAAATTACAGCTCGTTTAATTTCAATATTTCCCTATTCATTTTAACCATCATTGTTAAGTTTACCTGTGAACTTCCGGCGAATTGGGTAAGCTCCTCACTTTCCGATTTGAACTTCCGCTACTTCCGCTATTTCCCATAATTAAGCACTCCTTTGTGATCAAATTCAAAATTGCCCGCTAACAAAAGTACACAATACACGATTTATCACAAAACCATCACACTGAATCTCCCCTGATGAGTTTCTTACTTCCCTACACCACATTTCTGATTATATTTCAGCATGTAGAAAATAAACAAAATTTACTTTTTATCCATTTATTAAAATTGGACAAAAGCTCTTCTTGTAGAATGTTTTACGGCAAAAGTGATATGTCATTTACATATGTACCAATTATTACACCTTCCAACATATTTTCCCTTGAGATCATTTGCAGTTTGTATCACATTTGATTAAAATTGAGATTAAAAGTTTAATATAATTATTACTTCATTTAGCTCAGATAGAAGTTAAATTAAGAATAAATTACATAAATGTTGTAATTTATTTCCTTGCTTATCACACTTCACATTTTTCTCATTAAGTTTACATACAATCTGAGATAAAAAACACCCGAAAGGAAAAGTTTTCAAAAGCACCGGTATTTATGAAGAACAAGAAAAGATTTTGTTGAAAGTAAAGATATGGTTAAGATGTAATGTAAAATGTTTTGCATTGGTGATGCACCTCATGGCAAAACCATACCGCGATCATGGTGTGGCCATGGTGCGTAGGCATCGTTGATAGCCCGTTTCAAACTGAAGGCCCGAGGAGAGAGAACCATTCCCATTCCCGTTTCCATAGCACGTGGCTCCTCGCTCTGTCTCATTCTATGTTTCACCCTCGCGATAGCCCACCCTCTCTCTGTTTCTCTCTCGTATCCCCCCTTTCACGCCATCAGGACCGGCTCTATGTTTGTTTGCACATGAAATATCATTTTTTAAACAAATACAGTTTCTATCTTGCTTTTGGGCTCTTTCAAACTTTATCACCCTACCTGAAGGAAACATTTTGATAAAAAAGTACAAAAAATTAAAGCCATTTTTGCAAGAACCTACAAATAAATTCGATACATTAAAACAAAAATTACAGGAAATTACAACTTTTGGCTATTATTCGGAAGAATTTTGTACTTTTTTTGTATAGTGTTGTATTTTATTGTAGTTTAAGATTAAGATGTGTAAAATTATCTTTTAGCTAATATACTACCATTCTTTTCGAATTTAAACATGAAAGTTTTTTTTTGTAATAGCAATCATTTGCGCATCTTAATTATGAAAGTATGTAATTTCAATATTCTAAATATTTATCTAATTCTAGGTCGAAAAAGGGCAATTTTTTGTTTGCCAAGCCTGTTAATTCATGTAGATTATGTAGTTATAAATTCTTGCTGTTGTACTTTTTTTTAAGTACTTGTAGGAGATTAAATTAAGACAAGATACTGCAATATACAAAAAGGTAAGCAATATGTCAAAATACACCAAACTCTCGCTTTCAGTCAAATGTCGGGGGTCGCCTTCTAATGGCCTTGGACTGATTTCGGGGGGACAGAAACGCAAACAGTGAGGGCCGCCTGACTCGTTTCCAATTA
>NC_046665.1:76946748-76957396 GCF_010883055.1 Belonocnema kinseyi | reverse complement strand
AGCAGGTCTAGGAAGGCTGAGAATGGGTTGAATGAAAGCGAGAGTTTGGTGTAATAGACAAGAGTTGTACTTTCCTGTAATTTTAAATGTAATTTGTGGGAGTCCGCATGAAAAGGGTCCTTATGACCGCTTGTAGTTTAGCAGATATTCGCGTTTCTCTGTGTACTAATTTAATAGCCAATATATTTATATCCAGATAGTAACCGGAAGGAAGAATATTTTATGTTCGAAGAAAAAGTATAACATGAGTGCTTATGGTGTTCGCCAAGTTTAAATCCGTTTTTCTCAAAAAAAAAAAAAAAACGGTTTTTGAAGTTGCAACTTCAAAATTCCCCAATAACTTTTTTTTAAATTAAAAGGTTTATTTTGGGCCTAAAATGCCTGAAACTTACACTCTACAGTCTAGACATAACTCCATACCAGCCATAAGAACGCTTTCGATGCGGACGCCCACATTTATTGTATTTATTCGTAGGTTCGTGTAAAAATGGTTTTAGTTATATCTACTTTTTTCTAAACAACTACCCCTCTGTTTTAAAATTACGTTTAATAGATAATAGATATCTAGGTAAGATTTTCATGTAAACTATTTTTGAATAATTGAAATTTCTGCTTTATCTATATGTTTTATTATAATAGCAAAAGTTAATGGAAATATTTGTAATTGATTATATTTTGTTGTTATACAGTTGTAGAAATTTTGTGCAAACATTTATCTGGATCCAAAGTATACAGTTGAAGAGTTCCGGGGTATAAGGGTGTGAGTGCCAAGCCCCGAATTTGTCAAGAGACACAAGAAATTATCTAACTTTGACATATTTAATTTTAAAAAACAACAAATTACTTTGGAGCTATTATTTAGCAGTACAAAATCGCGACTGGAGCGCATAAGAAATAGCAATCATTTGCAAGAAAATCCTTATCAAAAAACGGCGCGTCCCAAAAATAAGTCGGACTTGGCACAGAAAAAGTTGCTTAAGTTTTTTACTTTTTAATTTAAAAAAACTGCTCTATTAATTTGTGAAAAGAACAAACGAAAAGAAGTAATATACTTTTTTAATTCCAAAACAAGATTTGGACCCACTTCTTAATTGACCGGGACCGTGAAAATCTACAGAGACGTGAGTTAGGTCCAAACAATTAGTATAAGTCAATAAAACGTATTTCAAAGATTTGACACTTAACCTTTATGCCCCAGGATCCTTCAGTTCATTAGAGCTAAAATAAAGAGTTTGAGACAAATAAAACTTCACATCTAATTGTAAGTGCTGAAGATTTGAACTTATTAAGAAGTCGGTGAAGTCAACTGAGTTGGCATAAATTTAGCTGAAATGACAAAAAATGCAATAAAGGCAGCAACTTAATTACAGTGAACTCAAGCTGGATTAGCTGTAACGAATTTCAGATGAATTCAAACTTTCTAAGTGTGTTGATGCTGAATTGACAGTAACTTGCAGATTAATTCAAATTATATTCAAGGTAAATTAACGGTGATTTTAAATAAATGTACTAAATTCAATTCAATTAAAGTTTTTTCATCTGAATTCAGGATGAAAACGACGTAAAATCAATTTAAGTCAAAGGTAGAGTCAAACTGAAGTTTAAACAAAGAAATTGTTCTCAAATTTAAATTTCTAAAAAATTTAATTGAGTATAATGATTTTTGGACGATGTTCTTTCCATATTTTAACGTGAGGAAGTTTTTCTTCCTGTAGATTTTTATTCTCGTACTTAAAAAAATCATTTTTCTCAGAGTCTAAGACGAATCAAAAGATGTAGAAATTCTCTAATTCGAGTCTGTAGCTTATTTAAAGTGCACTGTTCTAAATGCAAGTACATTAAATTAAATTCAAATAGAATTGAAGTAAAATAAAAAATTAATTCTGAATTCAAGTTAGATTAAATATGAATTTAGTTTGTTAAATTCATATTAAATTATAGTTGAACTATAAATTAATGCAACTTTAGTCAAAGTTGATTCAAACGAATTCACATTCTTTATTCCTGTATTTAATTAATTCAAAGCTAATTTAAATAATGAGTAGTGAATTTAAAGCCAAAACCTAAAAAAATTCACTGAATCTTCAGTCATTTTAAGGCAAATTCAATTGATTTTGAAAAATTTTAAACAACAAAAACGTTTATTTTGTAATCAAAATTACAGCGTAGTGAAATTTTATGCAGGTTTTCCAAATATAATATTGAAAAATAATCGCATTTTAATGGAAATGGGCCCTCATTCATTTGTATCCAATCATTTTGTTAGAAGCCAAATATGAAGAGAAATATATCGTGAATGGCTTCAATTTATATCTTATGTATACGAATAAATGTCTTTAACAACATTAACAATCTTGTACATTTCGCAAAATCTTAAATAATATAATTCATATGCTTAACACTCTCATTATAAAAAAAAACGTAATATATTGTAAAATGTTAAACCATGAAAAAAAGTAGAAATACGCAACTTGAGACCCCCAGTTATGGCGTCCCTGAAGTTGGTCCTGACACTCGCTCGTTCATACAAATACAAATCTACGAACCAAATTCTGTCTCTTTCCGTTCTGAAACTACCCATGCAGATTCAGCTACTTCCTTCTCTTTCTGCCACCCTCGATCTCAACACTATGCTTTCTCCCTTTCTACTCCTCTTTTAGTTTCGTCACTCTTATTCACCTTCCCTCGTGTGAGACCCTATAGGTTTCTCTCTTCTCTCCCAACAGCCTCCCTTTCGGTTCCTTTGCTCAGCCAATGGCAGGGACACCTACATAAAGGCCACCAATCAGACCTCGATCCACACCAGGATTTTTAAAACCATTTTTATGCTAATCACCTAAGTCACGGGAAGCACAACGGCCCAAAGAGTCAATATTCGAGTGAGATCGTAAACTCGAATGAATAATATCATAATGCACGAGACGAATCTGTAATCTGCTTGACTATATTATTTTTACTACTCCGCATTTCCTACTTCGAGAAAACGTGACTAAAATAGAACGAATTGATATAATGGAGATCAAAATTGAAGTCTTTAAAATTAAGCAGTATCGAATTTTAAATCTTTTGATTAATATAACCTGAGGAGTTTAAAATTCAAGAATAAAAAATTTAATTTTCACTTAAGACAATTTTCAAAATAATAGTTAAATTTTCAACCAGTTACGAATTTCCGACAAAAAAAAATTAATTCTCATCGAGAAGAGTAATATTTCATATTTTCACCAAAAATAAGTTAATTTTCAGTTAAAAATCGTTGAACTGAAACAAAAAATAACGGATTTTGCACAAATTAGATGAAATCTCAACCAAACTAAATTAATTTTCAAAACAAAACGATGAATTTTCAACCAAAAAACTCTTCAGTTAACGATGAAGAAAAATTTCATAAAAAACATTGAATCTGTAAGCCCAAAAGATTAATTTGATGTGAAAATAAATTTTCATCAGAAAAAGTTCAATTTTAAACAAAAATAGAATAGTTACGTTTACAGTTAAAAAAATTCATTCCCAAATAAACAAAAAACAAGTTTTCCGAAAAATTCTGAAATTTATTATTTAAAAGACTTAAATCAAACAAAAAATAAGAATTTGCAAAACATTAGTTAAATCCTAACACAAAAAATACTAATTTTCAACCAAAAAGAGGAATTTGCATATAAAAAAGATTAATTTACAACCAAAAGTGAAATAGTTACATTTACCTTTAAACAAATTAATATTAAACTAAAAAGCGATTTAAAAAAAAAAAATTCTGAACCAAAAAATTAAGTTTTAAACAAAAGAATGGAGCAAAACTAATGAGATTACTTTTCTACAAGAAAAGAAGAACTTTTAACAAAATAGTTGAAATTTCAGCAAAAACGATAAATTTTCGAACACAAATAGAATTAAATTTTCAGTAAAAAAATAAATTTTTAACCAAATAAAATCAATTTACCACAAAATAGTTTAATTTTCAACCTAACAGATGTATGTTCGACCAAAAAGATTAAATTTATATTAAAAATATAATTTTTTGACTAAAAATTAAAGAACTAAATTTTTGTGTAATCGGTAGCCATCGGTGGCTCAGTTGGTTAGACGCTCGGACTTCACCTCAGAGGTCCAGGATTTGATCCCTGAGCCGGTACCTCTGGACATTTTTCTATGTACCTTTACCGAGGGTCTGGTGGGTCGGAACCCACCTTAAGCTGTAGGTCCCCCCATCGTGTACTGGACTGCAACCCAGTCCGTCAATGATGGGGTAAAAAAGCAGGCTTTTTCTAATATGTCCTGACACACTGCTCTCATCAAATCACTTGATTGCGTTATAAAAATGTGTCCGTGACTGATGATATATACCGGGACAGCCCCGTGCAAAATAATCAAATAACATCCAACTCTAAACCAAAAAATGCCTTCGACATTTGGGCAGTAAACATCTTAAGCCTGTGACAACATAAATAATGATAATGGCTCAGTTATGTGGCTCATAACAGTGGCTCATTTGATTAGATGCTCGGACTTCCTTTCAGAGGTCCGGGGTTCGATCCCTGAGCCGGTACCTCTGGAAATTTTTCTATGTACCTTTACCGAGATTCTGGTGACTCGGAACCAACTCAGTCCTTCAATGATGGGATTAAAGAAACCAGGCTTTGTCCAATATGTCGGGGAACACTGCTCTCATCAGATATTATTATTATTATTATTATTACACTATTAAGCCATTTCCCTTTCGGGGTAGGCGTAACTCTCTCGGTGGGGAATGGAGTAATGCGAGGGAGGGAAATAACATTTTTAGATTGACCCAGAATTCTCGTGTTATTTATTTAATTAACACATTCTTTCCGCAACACTGCTTCGACCCAGGTTGCTGATCAATCTCTCTAGCAACCACCCCAAGTGAAGATCCTCACAAAGTCGTCATGTGAGGTTCCCACTTGGGTCCACTAGTATCCAAGGTATTTTGTTGCAGGCGTCATTCACTTTATTGGCACTCTTTTCATTAACTATTTGCCGCCATACTTTTCTATCCCGGCATACTTATCTAGCTTCTTTTACGTCCATTCATTTTTTCATGCAGACTCTCGTGTTTCTGTGGCTTCTTATGCCTCTTGTAACTAAGGTCTGATTCCCATATTCTAACCATTCTTTTCGCGGTCTGCCTCTTGGTAGGCTGCCATTTCCTTTACCTTGATACACTTGTTTCGTTAGTCGTTCACTTGGCATATAAAAATGCATCCGCGACTGACGATCCTATATACCGGGACAACCCCGTGCAAAATAATAAAATAAAATCCAACTCTAAAACCAAAAAGTGCCTTCGGCATGTTGGGCAGTAAACATCTTAAGTCTGTGACAACATTAAAAAAATAAAATATCTTTATTCTGAACCCAAGGTATACATAGTTAAAAGGCCTGCAATATAGCTAAATCTTGAACCAGAGAAATTAATTTTTAAACAAAAAGATGTATTTAGCTACCAGGAAGATAAATATTCGATTACAAAAAGATAATTTAATGAAATAATTCCCTGAAAGTTTTTCCTGCCATTACCCGACCAGTTTTAAATTTTCTGACTCTCTAGAAATTTTTAACCCGTAGCAGCCCTGAAATTGTAATTAAGAGTGCAAACTTTCGATTCTTACGAGTTTAAAATTGTGCAGCTTACCTACATTAAAATGGAACAAAGATTATTCAACAATCTTATTAAACAAATAATTCAGGCCTTCGACTTCGTTTCTGTTCTGTAAAATTCGATTCTTGGTTGACTCTATAAAAATTGAGCAATTTTAAAATTAAACATTCCAGAGTTTAACTCGTAGAAGGCACACTGGTGCGAAAATCGCACCGGAAAATTTTCAGTTTGCTGGCATTTACGCAGGCACAGCAGCAGCGGTTTAGACCCACTAGGTGAAATATATATATATGTGAAATTTGCGTAATATATGCTAGATGTTTATTATATGTTCAATATGTTAAATATTTAGTATTAACATTTTAAAAAATCTATTCGCACCACTGTGTCTAAGGTTCCATGAAAGGAGTATACCTTCCACGGGTTAAGGCATATCAGGTACTCAAAAAGTGTCTAGCTCTACAAAAAATTTATTTCGACGAGCAATGAAGAGACAATGAATGATTTCATTTTTCAAGGAATTTAATTCATTTAATTAATTTAATTGAAATGAATGATCAATATGAGGATTAAAGACATATTGTCTAAAATATCCATAGTACATTTTTTAAAACAAAACTTAGGATTTATCACTAAGGTTTAGAGTTTTGCGCGAGTAGTTACATTATTTGCTAAATTATTAATTCAAGATTAAGACAAAGAAACTTCCATATTAGCAACAGTACGTATCAAATACCAATCACGCTACCAGCTGAGCCACGCCACTTCCATACTTTACTTATTCGCGCAGAATGCATCTTTAAATGAGAGGATTCACAGAATGCAAGAATGCGCTTTATATTTAAACTGCCTAACAAAAATCCAACCCTAATACCATTTACCTTCAATGTATATGTTTCCTCATATAAACCACTGAAACTCCTATTAGAATAAAACACTTAGGGCGCTGAAAACACCATGACGATGCTTGTAATCCCGTAAAGCTATGTTATAAGCATAATGTATTATATACAGGTCTACTGCAATATACACGTCTACTGCAGAAGATGAGCATAAATAACCCATGATCATGTATCGGTATAAACATAACATGAAATGCTAGTTTTCGTTAGTATGTGTACGTACATGTGAGGGAATATGGTTTCTGTAACGTGATCGTAATTCTGCGGCATAAGCATAGTGAAGTCAGTTGGCTTCACTGCTGAGCCGTGTCATAATGGGGCATTGTTAATATGTTAATGCTACCTTTGAAGGCTGCGGTCTAAAGCCACCTCCTTTGCCTTTACTTTTGCTTCATTCTTATTCTTATTTTTGCCTTAACTTCATCTCCCCAAAGTCATCCTCACACGATTCATTAGGTAATGGATGCAGAATGCAGATCGTATCTGATCCCTTTTGGCACGACTATATGCTATGCATATCCTAGTAGTATTTTGATGATTTTCGACTTTTATTTTTAAATCTTCATATCATGTTCTCAAAAATTCACAAGTTAAATAGCCAACTTCCGTCAACAAATTATAACCATTCTGGGAAGAATGGACTATGTAAAGTTCCCAAAGTATTTTTTGAATCTGCAAAATCGGATGATCCATTAATCATTTGACAAGCAATGATAACTATCATGAACATGTAAACAAAATCTAGTTTCTTTAGTACTTTAGTACTAAGGTGTTGATTATTTAATATGTTTTTTTTATATATCTTTAGTGCCTCAATTCTATGCACTTTAGGCTTCAAAAAATAAAAGCACGGAAATCGCAGCTAATACTGTTCTCAGAATACCTCACAATAAAATTTTCAATATTTTTTAAATTATATGTAATGCGGTGACCATGCACGTAAAATAATCATTATTTGATTCAGAGATACACGTTGACAAATGTATATAATGCCGAAACACCCACTGATTTTCTCCACCTGATAACTGAAAAACAACTATAACTCACTTATACATGCATTGAATAAAAAGTTGATGAATTTATCGAAATTCATGGTTATACAAAATAAAGGGATTCTATAAAGAGGCTTACAAAAACTAACGAAATCTCCTTTACAACAAATTCTCTATATTTAAAACGTATAAAGAACTCATTATTACATTTTACTATGATGTAGTTATTTTTCAGCTATCCATAATGGCACCGCGAATAGCTCCTCGACAAGAGGATTCACAGCATCGTCGACAGAAATTTGAAAGATCAGTCGATGTCGTATGAGCTCATGTTTGTTTTCCTGAAATCACCCGGATTGGGGTCGAGCACGTCCAGGGAATGAAGGATTTTTTCACCACAAAATTTTAGAATGAAAACGAGGTATGCCATGATGTAGTGTTCATTCCTGGGATCAAGGCCTATATGTTTGCAGGCAAAAATATTTTTTCAGAACGAATTGCGCAATGTTCAAAGTAGGCGAAATCAAGTTTTTGGGAGATTGCGATGAACGTATTGATTTTCCGAAAAAAAGTTTAATCGTTAACTGAAGGTGTCACTAATATCTTTAATTTGAGAGGTCGCACATTGCGATTGTTTCATTCGTTCTCTCAAAAAGTAATAAAAACCGACAAAAATTGCCCTTTTGCAAAATCTAGTTATTTTTGCGAAAAGCCCTTATAACGAAATAGAGTCAATTGTTAAAAATGAGAAATGCCAAATATCATGGACATAGGAAACACGGGACTAGGCATGCCATCCTAACATGGGCGAGCGGGGTTGAATCCACGGGAGGGGGGAGAATTCCATGAGTGGAGAGAGCCGCCATCTTATGATGTGCCATTTGATTACGCGCACGAGCATTTTTGCCGACAAACTGTGCATGAAAATATAAACATGTGAGTGCTGCCAAATATATACTAGAACATCATATTCTCGATATTTGTTTTTATTGCGGACTTGAGGCCTGACATAGTACTTCTTGATTTCGACAAACGAACCATGTTCGTTAACGAATTTTCGGCAATATCCGACAAGGAAAATACAACCAAAGAGAATGATAAGAAAAAGAGGTACAAAGGCCTTATAAGATAGTTGCGACGGTTATACCTAGAATATTCTGTTAACCTAGTCGTCCTGATGGTCGGTGTTCTTGGAAGTGTTAAGTTTTTACTGGTTGATAGCCTGGAAAAGTATCCATACATATCAACGAAATGCTAAGACACTTGCCGGAAAAATACAGAAGGCGGTCGTCCTTAAATCGCTCCGGGTCCTCTGGGTGCAAGAGAATTATACCAGCTCATCCTATTGAGTCCATCGCAGACTGCCATTTAATCTCACGGTCGCGATACATGGTCACAGCTGATACATTACCGCGATTTCGTTGAGAGCAGGTTCAATTTTCTAGGATCTAGAATCTTCTATTTATAATTTTCTAGAATCTAGTAGCAGGTTCTCATAGCAGTTAAAAACTAGGGGTCAAAAAATTATGTTGACAGTTTTCTAGCTACAGTTTGTAGTGTATTATAAAATTATAGATAAGTTTAGAATAATTATAAATTCACAAACAAATCCCGCTCAATTAGAGCTTTCATAAAATGTGAAAAAAATGCACAATTTTGAATCAATAACAAAATTTTATTTTGATGATAACAAATAATGGCATATTTCTGTGATTCAAGCTAACATAATTTGAAACACAAAAGGTTTAAATTATTAAAAAAAATGTGCAAAAACAATCTGAAAAATATGATTTCTCCGTTGTAGCGTCTTAACATCACACATCTCTTCACACCCTCTCTGAAAATCTTTAGCAGGCTATCTCAAAATTTAAATTCAAGGTCGTTAATTTTTACATTTCGAAAAAATCCTTCCAAAATCTTAAAAGAGTTTTACAGATTTACACGTTATCTTATAGCATTAATTAGTAATTATATATATATATATATATATAAAATAACGACCTTGAATTTAAATTTTGAGATAACCTGCTGAAGATTTTCAGAGAGGGTGCGAAGAGATGTGTGATGTTAAGACGCTGCAACGGAGATTGACTCGGTCCACTGGTAGCAATTAACCGTGGAGCTAGGAGTAATTAAAATATTTGAAGTTTCAACGTAGCAACGACCAACTTCAGCAGCGCGAAACCTGGAGTACATTACCCTACGGTCGACCGTGACATGCCACCCACATAGAGGTATGTTCAACATAAATTCACACTGACATCGACACATTCTGAGAATATATTTACACGTCAAATTTCAGTACTACCTAAATGATTTACTGTTGCAGTAAATAGTAGGTTATCGTTTTGATTTCAAGTTGAAACTAGTGTTGCAAACAGATGAAAACTAATTTTCCATTGCTTGCAACGTTTTCAATCTGATTTCATATGAAAATATTTTAGTTATTTTAATATTTGAATCAATGATAAGATTAATTAATTTCGTATGGTTGTTCATCAATTATTCTGTTATAGACACCTTCTGTTGAGTCCCAACGAAATAATAGATCTCGAGATCAATATTTACTTGAAGGTTGTATTTTTGAGGATTATTCTTTTCCATCAGCAAGCACGATTTACTATATCTTAAGTTTAATAACGCATCCGCAGCGCAACATATTGTCCTTCGAGAGCCGGATAGTGAGTTTAACGTAGATTATTCACATCCATTATCAAAAAACGAACCTGTGGATAGAATACAGTCGCGAGTGATAGAATAACGTAATCGAATAACGAAAACGAATACCGAATTTGACAATAACGAACACTTATCAATGAACTGTAACGAAAACGTGATCGGACAATCATTTGTGCTTCGAGTGTTAAATAATATCGAATTTTAACGAGCTTGTGAACGTAATCTATAAAGTGACACATAAGTGATAGTGAATCAATTGAAAAAGTGAACTTTCAAACGAAAGCGAAAGTGCACAGTGTGTGTTGAGTCTCATGCAACTAACAAGCGTGCATTGGCTCATACAAAATACAAACACAGAGATCCTGCAAACGTCATATCACACGGATGGAAGCAGAATCATCAGAGAATTCATAAGCGAACCGAACATCCTGGGATACCATTGAATCGCAACAATC
>NC_046665.1:76936767-76946648 GCF_010883055.1 Belonocnema kinseyi | reverse complement strand
CGATTTATTAAGAGATCCTTGTTCCTAAACGTTCCAAGGAGTGATCACTAACGCAAGCTAACGTATGAGCTTGTCCTGTGTCGTGATCCGCAGCGCAACACCTTCCACCCTATTGTATGAAATCGTAACATCTTTATGCCGAATAAAAAGATTTGAAAAACTTTCAGTGATTTGAAAGGATTTAAACAAATTTCAAGGAAATTAAAGGCATTTCAAAGGACTACAAAGTATTTAAAAGGATTGAAAAAATGTTACGGAATTTAACGAAATTTTCGAATCTCTTTAGGGATTTCAAGGGATTTTAAAAGATTTCAAAGTATTGCAAAAGTTTAAGGGTATGCCAAACGACTCTAAAAGATTACGAGAGGTTTCACAATTTTGACTTTTTAAAAAAAATTTCAACAGTTTGCAGATATTGCTTACTGCAATTTTATAGAGAATTCCAATATTTCAAGAATTTTTACAGGATTTTACGGGAAATCAACGCGTTCAATCAGATTTTATGTGATTTTAAGAAATACTAAAGGAATTCGACGGACTTTTAGCGATTTTGGAAAATTTTAAGGAATTAGGAACAATTTCCGAAGATTGAAAAGATTTTAGGAAATTTCAAGAAATTTTAAGAGATTTTAAGAAAATTCGAAATACACGAGAAACTTTTAAGACCGGTTTTCGTTACTTCGGTCTCGGCGTTCACACACTCACACTTGGGATATCAGCGCCTCCGTGGGCCGTTCTCTTTTCAACGCCGTCCTGCTTTTCGGTACTGGATCAGATGGGGCAAAATGGACAAAATTGAATACTTACGCAAATTTTTAATGGATTTGGATCAAATAAATTTTATAGTACTCGTTAAGTAGTCAACTAACACCTACGACAGCTACTTTTGTCAATTTCGACCCTGGAGGAAAGAAAAAAATTAAACACGCCAAATTCACAAAAGTACTATGATTAAAAAAACTAAAATTTTACTTAGAAAACCTTTTTTTTACTTTTTCCCCATATTATTACACTCAAATTTCACAGCTATTCTTTAAAAAAACTAAATCAAATATGTATGAAATCATAAAAAGTAATTTTAACAGCTAAACAGATTTCAATTAGCATATTTACAAAGAAATGAGAAGGAAACTTACGTAAGAAATTATTTGGCCCCCCTCCCAGCCCTTGAGAACTGGTAAGATTTTCCTCATACCTCCCCCTTCACTGAAAAAATTCAACATTTTTTGGTCACTTTCCTGCTATTAATTTGCCACGTGCCCTTGTAAAATTGGTATATTTTCGTCAAGGATAGTAAACTTTAAATTCACCACAAAAGGTAAATTATTAAATACAAACATATATTGTATTCCATTTGCCACATTTATTGCATATTTAAATATTAAGTGAGTTGGAAAATCTTTTAGTTTCTCTTTTCAACGTTGGCTATTAAAAGAGAACATTAGATTGGATTGGATTAAAAACTCTTTCTCTTCAATATGCTAAAATTGCTTAATTTTTAGTAACGAATGCTTTTAAACTTAAACTGAGTAACTTTAGAAGCTTCAAATGGAAATTATACAATTAAGAATAGATTCAATTTGTAATTATTTTTTTGTTTATAAAATATATAATTTTTAAGTTATTCAATTTGGTTCCGATTTCAATCAATTATTCTCAATGTATCTATATAAAATTATTTATTACTGAACATTTTTTATTTAAATTTATACCATTTTTAACATTTTAAGGTTTTGCACTGTTTAATAAACTTAAAAGTTAAAATTCTAAAATGTCTATAACGTTTCTGATTTAATTTCCAATGAAGAATTGTTCCATTGTACACCTCTCTATTAAAAAATTAATAATATTTTGCACATTCCTAATAACTGTTCATTTGGATTTCCCTTATTTCTCATATGTGGAAAGGTTGCACTACAGAGCTGTATAACCAAGATTTTGATCGAAAATAGGTTTATTAAATGAACAATTCTTAAAATATCAAATACACATAATACCGATATATTTTTTTTAATCGCTGTCCAAAAGCCAATTTTGAAAACCCATGATATTTTAATCTTATATTTATCATAAGTAGATTTTCGCAGATTGTACACCAAACTCTCGCTTTCAGTCACCTCGTTCTCAGCCTTCCTAGAACTGCTGGCTCACGCAGTTTCTCAGGAGAGTAGGCCGAGAGCGGTTGCGACGTTATATATATATATATATATTCCAATTGGAAATGAGTCAGGAGGCACTCATTGTTTGCGTTTCTGTCCCCCCGAAATCAGTCCAAGGCCATTTGAAGGCAAATCCGACACTTGACTGCAAGCTAGAGTTTGGTGTACTAAATTTTCTAATTAAAATTTGATTACCTGTATAAAAAAACATTTAATATCTCGAAAGCATGATTTGAGTTGTTTTTTTAACTGAAAATTTTATTTTGTGCAGCAATCCGCATTCAAGCCTGGTCCAATTTTAAGTTAGTGTCACTTGCAGACTAAACTTACACATCCATTTCTTCGAACCTCGATAACTTTCCTTTGAAGTAGGTATTTTTTAAATAATCGATAACCAATACAAAATTCTCGAAAATAACAAGAGATAAAAAGTATTAAGAGATATTTTTCTAGTACTGTTTTAGGGAAACAATTTTGTTTGTCCGAATTTTTTTATTTTGTGTTGTTCTGGCAAAAATCAAGAGAAAAAAAGTGGCATAGTATGCCTGTCCGATTCAAAATGAATTTAGTCAGGTACAGTTTAAATTTGAACTATTACAAATCATTTAATTCAAAATTATACTGAAGTACTCTTTTTAAAATCAGTATTGAAAACGTTCTTTATGTAGATGATATAAATTAAATCGAAATTATAAAATTGAACATACAACCAATAAAGTTCTTTATTAATTATTGGATGTAGAAAGCGGTTACCACAAATTGCATTAGAATTAGCACCAGAAATATAATTATATCAGAGTTTAACGATCAGATTTGTGTAGGTAGCTTATATCGTGCATCCATTCAATAAAAAGAACACTTCAATTTCAATCTGGTAACATCGTGAAAATTAAAAATGTTATTACGCCCATGGCTATCAGAAACAGGAGAAGTTTGATCTGTGTTAGTGATGCCGCAGGATAGTTTAAGTGTGTTTGTGTGTGTGTTACACTGCAATATTGCATACGGCGTACAGCTTGATTAACGGAGACGTTAATGAGCGTGTTGCCTGGCAGCTCGTTCATCAACTAGCTTGTCATTATCAATTCGAGAAAAAAGCCGTGAGTACTCGCGTTCATCCGTAAAAATTCTCATCCCATTCCTGGTGCAATTCCCAAATGCAAAAACTAAAGAGTAGAGTATGTATTATGTGCCCGGACCACTTTTTTCAGCGATACGAGATATTTACCATTGTCAGGATAGTAGGATTATTTATAAAAAATAAATTTGAGACCAACTGAAAATTAAAATAATTTGTTTTAAAATAAATAATTAGAAAAGTATAAGATTGCAATTACACAAAGCTTGAACCACACAGGGTAACATCTCAAATAGGACATCCACCAAAATGCTTTCAAATCACTGAAAATAGGGTGCTTTTCACGAAAAGAGGAGAATCAAATTCTTAAATAAAATTAATATATAGATAGTGACACAATAGCCTTTACAGCTTGAGAGCCAAGAGGGGAGGAGGGCTCACGAAATCCCCGCTGCCATTATATCTTACAATGTATTGATACCATATTAAATTCAATATGAAACGCTTAAAATTTAAATTTGAAATATACTGCATTTGCAACAAAATAGTCGAATTTTCAACCAAGAAATATGATTTTTCAATCATATAGTTTATTTTCCAACAAAAATTAATTTCAGACCAGACAATTGCGTTTACAACAAAATAGTTGAACTTTCGAGCATAAGAGAGGAATTTTCAACAAAATAAATTTTTAACCTACACAGATAAATTTTCATTTAAGAACTTTTCTAACAAAAATGTGAATTTTTAATCAAGAGTGAAGATTGTCTATCCAAAAGGACACATTACAACAAAACAGTAGTATTTTCGAAAAAACATAACTGTTTAAAAAAATCATTCTACTTTTCTCCTACAAAGACAAATTTTCAACCAAATAGTTGAATTTAAATAAAAAAATTATGAACACAAAAAGTTGCATTTGCAACCAAATAATTGCACTTACATGTGCAAAAATAAAATTTTCGACAACAAATTTTATTTTTCAACTAAAATGATGAGTTTAAAAAAAAACGATATTTAAAAAAGATGAAATTCTCAAAGAAAAATATAAGTTCATATTTGAAACCAAAAATTTATTTTAAATAAAAAACAGTCGAATTTCTCCAAAAAATACGAATTCTTAACTAAAAATGAACCTAATAGTTTATATTTCAACAAAATATATCTTTTTATTTTAAATAATAAAGAGTTAAATTCAATTGAATATGGGCCAATTTTTAACAAAATAGTTAAATCCACAAACAACCCAGATTATTTTTTAACTAACAAGGTAAAATTTTTACCAAAAAGATCAAATTTCTACCAAAAGAGATTGATTTTTGACCAAGCAAAATTTTTTACTTAAGGAAGGAAAAAAATTAAAACTAAAATTGTTGATTTTTCATGTGAAAAAAACGAATTCTGTACTAAAAATTATGCATTTTGAACAAAAAATGGTAAGTACATACGTTTTGAAATAAATTGTGGAATTTTCAGCTAAAAACTATCAATTTTCAACAACAAAAATAAAATAGTTAAATTATCTGTTAAAAAATCAATTTTCAATAAAAGATTCGAATCTTCAACAGAATAGTTGAATCTTAAATAAAATATTAAAAATAGGGGAAAATGGGGGATTCTGTAAAAAAAGGGTAAAGAAGAGAATAGGATATAGACTTTAATGTCTGTATTTAGATGCTTTCCTTGTAAAATAATATCACTAATTGTAATTTTTTCAAGGATTTCAAAAAATTATTATTCAAATTTATTTTTCTATGTGTGACGTCACATTGTGCGTTACTCTCTCCCCCACGTGACAAATCGTCATAAAGCCTGCCCTACCCCCCTCTCTGTAAATGTGACGCGGCCTTTGAAGGGACCTATAGTAATTATACATGTTTTGAAGTAAAAGAAAAAAAGTTTCTTGATTTCCGCAAATGAGATGAGTCCAAGCTTCTGCAAACAGAACAATTGGTCTGAATATGAAAGGAAGAAGTGTTTACTCGAGGGCAATAAACTCCATGGGAAGTAAAAAATAACAAAAAATGACGTAATCAATTGGCAACTCTCGTGTCAAGAGTGCGTTTTCTTGATTTAAAGAAAATTTTAACACATGAGTATCTCCACGTAGATGCTAAATAAATACCAGGTGAATATATGTGACGTTTTGTATTCGCGCAAAACGTGCTGGGATGACAGATTGGTATTCCAGACAGCATAGGAGCGTCACTTCGAATTCTACTCATTTTATTTTGCGATCTAGTTCTGATGTGAATAATAAGTGCCAAAGAGAGCACATTTGAGTCGTGAATTATTATTGAATGTGCAGGCATTTGTTAAAGTTATAGAAGATTGGAGAGAGCTGCCACAGGCTAATGTACTTGAAAAAAGTGACTAATTTAGACTAAATATTGGCTAATTTTCAACACAAAAAGTTACTACTGGTCATACAAAAAGTGGCCCGGGTTGAGAATACAAACAATTAAATACTAAAAAATTTCGATTCGAGTACACATTTTCTTTATATCTGCTAGGATCTAGAAGAAAATACCAGGCTATTTACCGATTTTCCTGATGAAAACTTACATTCTTCATGGTTAATTTTTAAGTTTTAATAATACTAATTATTCAATTCTAATTGCTTTAATATATCTATTTTGAACAAAATTAAACATTCTTTAACTCTATGGTAAAATAAAGAATGAATATGATTGTAAAAATGATGACTTTTCTACAAAAGAGTTGAGTTTTCTCGCTGAAAAGTCGAATTAAGAAACAATATATTTTACTTTTAAACCCGAAAAGACAAATTTTAAAAAAAGTTGACTTTAAACTAAGAAATATGAATATTTGACCAAGCACTTAAATTTTTAACAACAAAAAATCATGTTTAACTGAAAAGTTAAAATTTTCAAAAAAATAATTGAATTTTCAAGCACAAGAAACAAATTTACGAGAAAAAGTTAAACCTTTAACGAAACAGTTGATTTTGAAGCTACCAAGATGAATTTTTAATTAAATGATCGAATTTTCAAACACAAAAGTTTTAATTTCAACCAAAAACCCTTGCAATATCAAACAAATAGCTGAATTTACAAACCAAAAAGCGAATTTTGACAATGAAATTTTCGAACTAATAAGAAAGATAAATATCCACAAAAAAAGGTGACTTTTGTACCAAAAGTGGAATTTGTAACCTGCAAGGGTCAATTTTTAATCCAAAGAGACAAATAATGAAAAAATGTTAACTTTAAACCAAAAAGACTACTTTTTCATCAAAAGATGAATATGCAATCAAAAACTACCAATTTTGTAAACAAAAAGAGGAATGTTAAAGAAAAATATTGAAATCTGAACCAAAAGACATGAACTCTGAACTAAAAATATTTTATCAGACTTTCTAGGTAAAAATAATTAACCATCAACGAAAAATAGTTCGATTTTATTATTGAGATATATAAACTCAGTTCGCATTTAAGCATTCTGTGCTCCATTTGGTAATATTCTAATTTTATATCTTTCAAATGACCCGAAATGGTTACCTTTAATATTTAAAAAACAAAAAATATAACACGTGAGATTATGTCATTCTCCAACTGCAAATCAGTTTTTCTTGAAAAGCGATTTTCGAATTTGTTGCGTACCATTTAGAGTATCCCTATACATAATAACGTTATTATGCCAAGTATTTGCGTAATTATGAGACGGATAAATGTGACTAAAAGTGACTTAAGTCACTGTGCGGCCGTCCTAAGGGATCAACAAAACAAATTCTGGTTCATTTCTACTTCAAAAACTTTAAAAATAAAATTAGATCAGCAAATAAATCACAATCTCTTTGTAGAATCTTGAATCATAAAGACTGTAAGATTTAAATATTAAAGTCAAGCTGACCATAGTTAAATTTGAATAAAACATCCATGAGTCCAAATGCCACACTATTTTTAGACACAATAAAATATTTACAACGAAAAATGTAGATAAAAAAATGTTGACTAAGGAATGAAGATCCAGTTTGTACAAGAAGGACAAAAAGTAACACAAGCTCACCCTTTACAAGAATTTGGATAATATATCACCAGTCGATAATACAGTTTACGCTAGATAAAAGTCCGCGGGATAGTTACCGACCCATGAGAAATAAAATATTACCACAAAAGGTATGCGACCTATACCGACCGTGGGTAAGTAGAATTCCAGAGAAACCTACATTGCCGAATGTTATTGGTTTTAAAAATTTGGTTTGAAACAATTTGTTATGACTCACCGAGGCATGTCCTGAAGCTGTTTTGCTCTCTGCTTGTGCCTAGAGAGTGCAAAGAGTAGAGCAAGGACGGGTCGAAGGGTTGATCCTGTGGCCAATTCGCCAGGATTCACAGCCCCAACATCCGCACCAAGTGCCCGCAGGGCACCCACGCACAAGCTCACGTTTTCGACCTGAAAATCGGAAAAGGGAATTTATTGTGGAACAATGATAGGTACATAGGGGTGGCAGACAAAAAGCATTTTCCAGTTGACCCCGCGGTTATATTTGCCACGTGAATATCCGCCACGTGAATATCCGCCAACCAGCTTTTCACCAATTAGGCTTTATATCAAATATTAGGCATATACAGACTTTACAGACAAAAATGCTCTTAAAACAAGGGAGGTAGGGTGATTTTTCACGAAAATATGAAAATAATAAGAGATTAAATTATTTGAAATAAAATTAATTTAGATACCATATTCCTTTGATTTCAAGTATAGAAATATATTGCATTTTCAACAAAATATTTGAATTTTCTATAAAAAAAAGAGTTTAGTTTTCAGGCTGCAAACCCGAATGTTTTAGAACAATTTTGACTTTTAAATCCAAAAAGTTTATTTTTAACCAAACAGTTAAAATTCCAATTAAACAGTTGCCTTTTTACCAAAATAGTTGAGACTTTCAAGCAAGAGACTAATTTGTAACCAAATAGTTAAATTTCGTATACACAAAGATGAATTTTCAACCAATAGATCGAAAAAAAAAGATTAAACTTCAACCAAAAACAATGGTGTTTTTAACAAAAAGGACGAATTTTTAAGAAACGTATAAACTGTCAACTGAAAAAGATCAATTTTCAACCAACAGTGGAATAGTTCAATTTTAAGATACAAAAGTTAATTTTCAACTAAAAGAAAAAAAAGAATTTAAACAAAAAACATTTACAATTTTAACCAAAATGATCACTCTTAAACCAAAATAATTAGTTTATAGGAATGCAGTTCAACCAAGCAGATGAGCTGACAAAGATGAATTTAAAAAAAAAGTTCAATCCTTAAACGGACTGGGTTAGCGTTAGTTGGGAGCGTCCGTCTGCGATTGGTGTGCAAGTTATACGCTTTGAAAAAATGGACAATGTACCAAGGTTTACGTCTCCGATTTTCTTCGTTCTCACATTTGTTGTAGTACTCGAAAAACTGTGCGATACCCGTCATCTGCCCAAATCGCGGGTTTGTGGGTGAAAACTGCCCCCGAATATTGGAATACCAAAAGCCCATTTAATTGTTTCACATATAACAGTGCTATGCTTCACAGTGGGACCAACAGGAAAAATGTTTTTACCATAAGAGATAAAAAATGTTATTTTCTCAAATTAGGTCGACAAACTTTTATGGGACTGATCTACCCCAACATTATTTTTCATTACACAAAAAATCCTTAAACAGGAATAAATTCAGGCCAAAAAATAGAAAAAATATATGGTTTTCGAAAATAAAGTCGATTTTTTTAACAAAATCAATTTAGAAATAATGTCCCATAAAAAATGTGAAACTATCAAATTTGTCAAAAATTTTTAGGGGGATCAAGTCCTCCAAAATTGTTTTGATTGCACAAAAAATGATCAAACAGAAGTATATTCAGGCCAAAAAACTTGGAAAACATATGTTGATCACGATAATTAAACCAAGTTTAAGTGTTTTTGCATTTCCACGAAAAATTGTGAGTTTTGCCTGAATGTACGTTTTTCATGTCTCACTATGAGGAAATTTTTCTACTTGGTTCAGTTCACAAAATCTACTTTATTTTAGAGAAACATAATGAAATGTGATTCCGGTTTGTTCACGCCCAGAAAATAATTTTTCTCAAAAATTCAAAATCACGTAAACTTTATTTAATTTTCGCGTGTAACATATATTTTTTCCATTTTTTTGCAAGAATTTAATACTGTTTGGCACTCTTTTTTGTAATAAAAATAAGATTTGGCCAGTTCACACGCAATAAAGATTTTTCGACAAACTTGAGAAAATCAAATTTTCGATCTCTCATTGTGAAAAAATTTTTCCAGTTGGTTTCATTGTAAAACATACAGCTGTTATAAGAAACACAATCAAATGGATATTTAGTACCTCAATATTCGAGGATGGTTTTCATTCCCAAAAACCTCATTTTTGGTAGGTAAGAAAAAAATATATCACTCAGTTTTTGAGTAACATATGTGCGAGCAAAGAAAATCGGAGGCGGACATCTACTTAGGTTTCCTTGTAAGAGAAATGATAAAGAGGATTAAGCCTGTTTTATGTTTCGTGCGATGTTTTTTTTACACTAAAGATCATTTTCACAGTTTTTGAAGTATTTTATAGATTGTAAACATGAAAAAATGCACTTTATGGTAACTAGGAATTACAACTCTACATGT
>NC_046665.1:76928876-76936667 GCF_010883055.1 Belonocnema kinseyi | reverse complement strand
TCATGAAAGTAGGTACAGCTCATAAGAACCACTTGCATTTATAGTTTTATCAGAAATTTCTATTTTAAATGTTATCCTATTTTTAAACCGTACATATAAAAATTAAACTTTTTTTTATTTCGTAGTCAACGAGAAAGCTTTATACCCCAGTATCACATATACTATAAATTTGGTAAATAATTGTTGCTTCATATAAATATGAATAAATTCACAATAATTACCATAAATTTCGCGGAACTTCGCAATAATTTTTATCGTTTCCCTGGTAACTTTACAGAAAACTGCAAGATATTATTTATAATGAGAAAAAAGCTAGTTCAATAACATTTTTGCTGAAAATATTTTATTTTGGTTCCCCATCGACCAGAAAGAAAGGTTTGTAATTACCTAAAATTTCAAATCTACTTTCATGACATATTTCGATATAATTTGACTCCAGGAACTAGAAAGCACCATTTTTTTAATTTACAGCAACTTCCAACCATGAAAATGACACTGGCTCTCAGTAGAACCGCGGTAAATCACACCTATGGTCATGTCTCACGATCGTAAGATCGTAAGATAACTTAAAAAGTTATGTAAGTGTTCTCTGAGTTAAACGGAGATATTCAAGCAAAACAATTTGCACTAAAAACTTTAGTATAGGAACACATTTTCATTAATGAAAGTATCCGTTTTTGCTAAAACGTATTTGCTCTTTCTGATTTTGAAAAAAAATTGATTATTTAAACAATTTCTATTAAAAAATGTACTTGCGGATTTTTCTGGATTTAAATCCCAGCTAACAAATACGCAAAGTCGCTTGCGGAGTGTTTCAATGCAAATTTATAGAGTATCGGCCCTCGATACAACAAGAGAAATTCACAAACGCCATGCAAGTCATGCCGAATTTAACAAATGTGGCTTGCGGATTTCTTCGCTTGGACATCTTTGCTCGACTGGACACAAGTTACAATTTGACACTTTACGTACAGCACATGCTGGCTCATGCGGAGTTTTGATTTTGTACCAAGCAGCGTGCTCGGCCACTTTTGCCAGGCCACTATTTTCTGTTTTTCATATATAATATTATCTGGTAAATTTTTTAGCGTCTCTCAAACGCGTCGAATGACTTACTGAAGAACCTTCCATGCCATGTTATTATTTAGCAATACCAATTTATAGTTTTTCAAATCATATTGTTTATCTTGTTTAAAGGCAGAAAACTTGTTCAATATTCGCAACGCAGCAGGACTGTATATTATGCATTTGTTCATGTTTTCGAGACGTTCCGATTGATCTACTGAAGAATCTTCCATTACCTTTCGTGATCAATAAATTGTGACTTATAATGTTTAAAAAAAAATTTAATTATTTAAAAGAGGAAAACTTTTATTTTTTATTTGGAATATAACATTACCATAAGTTAAAAAGTGGCGTATTATAACAGAAAACATTGATTGACCTTCTCATGGTCTCTGTGAAGCAAAATTATTTGATACTTGTGATAAGGTACAATGCTCATAAAATAAGCACAAATAAATACAACCAGAGTGAATATACCCACAATACTTCGCAGCCGTACTTATCTTCTATCAGAACTTTTCGGATATAATCGAATACAGATCTCGGAAAGCACTAGAAACGATAGCTTCGTAAAGTTTAATCACAAACTTCTAGGGAGGGGGGGGGGGGGGGGGGGGATTGTTCGTGAGAAAAGAAGCTCTTGAAACACACATTTTGATGTGAGCTTATCCCTTATATCTTAATCATGATTAAAAGTAACGTAGATTTCGATCCAAATATTGAATGTAAATATATGAACCGGAAGTTGAGACCATGTTCGTCCTAACAATGACTACTGTGTTGCAACCGAAAAGTTTTGTCGACCAAGAAGGAAGACGATGAAAAATTTGTCCTGGCTAATAACAAATCATGGCCCGTGCCATGTGTGATGACTGATAATGAGCGGCTGACTCTCATCATCAATGCACATCGATATATGGTTCTCACTGGAAACCTATGATAGTATTTCCGTGTACGTGAATTGTTGTAGGTACATATAATTGCGTTTGTATGGATCTGAGGTGTACTTTCTGCGAAACGTAACCGATATGACTGTGCCCACCTTACTATAGCACGCGTACATTGCTTCTTTTGTTTCCATTGTTCTTCAGCGAGTGCATCTCCCTTACTCTCAAATTCTAAAACACTTCTCTTTCCCTCATCAGCTAACTAGAAAACAAATGGTGTACGGGGTGGTGAGAAACTTGATGATGACTCATCCGACAATTCCTACCAACCCACGTAAACGAGTGCTTTCGTAGGAAAACCACCATTACCGCGAGAAGGGTGCAATTTCTCTAAAAAAAGACGCTTTGTACGCAGGAGTGATTGTTGTGATTTCTCATTCCACGAGAATAGGTCGAGATCAATCTGATGAGTGTTTATTTTTTCATCGTGATGAAACATTGCAAAGGGAGATGAAATCCCATCATTGCGAAAGTATTTGAACAAGGAGGTATCATTAAGATTTTAATATCAAATTCCTTTACAAACATATCCGCATCCCATGATGAACTAATTATATCAGTTTTTAGATGAGTCGCGAAGTTTATGAAAAATGCAAGTAAGAAAGTAATACATTTTTTTAAGCGCAGGAGATCTTCTAGCGAACTGAAAATGATAATGGCGCAATGATAATGGTGCACTGATAATGGAAAAACCCGCGTGGAAAAATGTCCTGGCTGTCTGGTTACAGGTCTGGCCAAGTCTGGGATCGTCTAGACTGTCTAGTCTGGAAGATCTGACCTAGCCCAGGTCTGACCTTATCTAGAACGTTTAGCAAGACTTTTTTTTCTTATCACCTTGAATTACTGATCTGGCCCAGGTTTGGCGCTGATCAGCTAGCCAAGAACAAACCAAATCTAAATTCGATTAGTAAATTTGTTTTGACATATATTTCGGAAAAGTTACAGGATCTCTATAATGAAAGTTTAAAAAAACTAAAGATACTATTAGTAAAAATGATTTTTTGGCATGGCATTAAAAAAATAACTTAAAGTACCAGTTACAAATTGACTCTCACCACCTTGACACACTGCTAGTTTTTGTCGGCTGACCGGACGGTCTGAATTGAGGATAGCCAAATAAAACTTTACACTTTTGGCCAGGCCCAGACCAGAATGTCTGGTTATCACAAGGCTAGAAATCAGAAGGTCTGGTCTGGGCCAGGCTAGCGCCAGAACATTTTTAAACACAGGAATATAAAACCATAAGACTACCGAAAATTGTTTATCTCTCTAGTAAGCTAATTCACGTAGAACCCAACTAGTTTCAACCTATACAAAACAAAATACTGTGGGTTCCATATTCCCTCCAGGGACTAAACTTTTTTGTAATTTTTTGGTATCAAATGTCACCATTAAGGGCCATTTATAACAACGTTATACAGAAAGTACGCCAAAAAGTACGGTAACTTTACGAACTCAGATAAAGTTAGATACGTTTCCTAGTACATAATATATTTTAGAAAAGTTTGCGAATATTGCGATAGATGGCCCTGTAACAGTGTAGTTCAACAATAAGTATATAGGGTTGAAAATAACTTTCATACTTTAAGTTTCACTTCCTTTCCCCTATTCGCATTTCTTAAAGAATTCTGTTTCTCCCTGTTTTTAAAAAGCTTTCCCTTTTTCTTGTTTTTAGTTTTAAATGCGAACTGAATTAGTAGCACTCGATAAGAAAATAAAAAAATTACTTTGTAGTTATTTATTTTTAAATGAAAAGTGTACTATTACATTTTTCATTCGGAATTCATTTTGTTTATTAAAATACTCTACTAATTGGTTGAAAATTGAACTATTTTGTTGAAAATTTTATTCTTTTTGGGATAAAAACAATATTTTTTATTTGAAAAATTTATTTGGTTGAATGTGGAACTCTTGTGTTCAAAATTAATCTCACAGTCGTTGAGATTCATAATTTTAGTTGAAAATTTATCGCTGGTAGAACATTTCACTGTATTGATGAAAAGTCGACTTTTTTAATTAAAAATTAAACCTTCAAGAATCTTTCTTGGTGTTCTTGGTGAAATCTTTCCCGTCAACTATAAGATTTTTTGTTGATAATTCATATTCTTTGGTAGGAAATTCAACTGTTTCATTGAAAGTTGGACTAATTTCTGATAAATTCATTTTTTTATTAGAAGAGTCATAATTTTAGTTGAAAATCCAACGGTTTTGTAGAAAATTGGGATTTCGGCTTACAAAATTAACTAATTGGCAGAATATTCAGGTATTACTCGAGTAAAAATGGTTCGACTTGGTTATGTCTTGAGTTCGTCACCAAGACATCGATGTCTGATAGCGTCTCAAAACTGAGCCGAGACATAGGCCTTCGTCTTACTTTTATGGCCACGACAGGTAAAACGGTGTTTACTTGTCTAAGTCGGGCCTTGTCTTGGCTAAGACGAGGTTTACTTGACTCAAGACGAGCCTTGTCTTGGCTGAGATTATTGAACCTTTTTTGGCTCATAAATGAAATTAAAATTGATGAATAAAAAATTTGTAATTATTAAATTAGATATTTTTAATTTAAAAACTCAGGATCGGTGGGTCTGAACGAGTATAACCCTTAAAAGTTTTCTTCAAAAAAAATAAAAATTTCAACTTTCTAAAAGGATCTCCTAAGCCGTTAGAAATACGTAAAAATAAACAACATTTTCGGTAATCATTAACAAATATTAGCTTTTATGACTGTTAGAAATAACCTTTTTGTTAGCGCAGGTATACGCTCAAAGTTATGAACCGCACGTTTTGGAGTCACGAAAATACTACTCAAGACATAAATTTATGTCTTCAGACATAAAAACTTTCCTTCAAGACATAAATTGAAGTCTGCCTCCGTCTCAAAACTGAGACATGCCCAAGTCGAACTTTTCGACTTCAGCATGTATTTATTGGGGGCAATTCAAGTCTAACTCAAGTCGAAGCATTTTTATTCGGGAAGGTTGAAAATTGACCTATTTGGCTGAAAGTTGAAATAATTTATTTAAAATTTATTTGATTTTTTAGATTAAAATCTTTGATTGAGAATTGAACGATTTGTTGAAAACTCTCTTTTATTGGTTAAACGTTTATTTTCTTATCTGAAAATATAACCATGACATTTTTTATTGAAAATGTATTCTTCACAAGTTGAACATTTAACTATTTGCTAGAAAATTCATGTCTTTTGTCAGAAATTCATCTTTCTTGTTAGAAAATGAACTTTTTTGTTGAAAATTCTAGTTTCTTCTAAAAAAATGGTCTTTCGTTTTGAAAATTCTACTATTTCAGGGATACTTCATATATTTTGTTAAAAATTTCTTACTTCTGCTTGAAAGTTTAACTATATAGTTGTTCATACAACTGTTTACTATTTGGGTTAAAAATTTATCTCATTCGGTAGAAAATCTTTTTTGCCTTGAAAATTTGACTATTTTGTTGAAAATGTAACATATTTTGGCATCATGTCTTGAGAATTCAAAGATTTCTATATTGCACTCAATATGGTATCAACATTAACTTGATTTAAAATAATTTATTCATTTATTATCCCCCTTTTTTCATAAAAATCACCATATTTCCCCCTTTTTTAAGAACATGTTCCGCTATAAAGTCTGATATTAAATTATTCTTGATTCATTTCTGCAGCTTAGAAGGACAAAAGGACAAAACTAAAGTTTTCAAGGAGAGAGGACGGACGGCTCAAAAATAGCCCAACATTTGTCACGTAGTTCATGTATATCTCCTTATCGGCAAAAAATTTCCATTTTTTATAAATAGTGTATTTTTACTCGCTTTTTTTCAAATGCTGAGTGCTGAAATAGGGTGGGATCCACAGGATGAAACTTTTTTGTGCTCTATATTGTCGTGAAATGCAAATAAACATAAACTACATGGATAACATTTTTTTGTGCTTTTTTGTAATCAAATTTCCTCAATGTCAGTAAAAGCACTTCTAGTTTTTTAATGAGTGTATTTTACACATATTTCCAAATCTAAGGGGTTGAATGGAAGTGGGTTCTACATACAGTTGATTGTTTACTCGCATTTTTGATATAAACCTTGCGAACTTCTCATTCAGATATTCAGGACGTTCAAGCCTTAATGAATTCTTCCATAACAAATGAAATCGAAACTTATCAATTTGATATGCAACAAATTCCAGGAATCTAACATTCTTCTGTTTTTTTTATATAGATATATAGATTTCTGTCTCAGTTGACTACCGCTGAAGCAAAAACGATAGCTGGCTTACTGTGAAAGCATACAGTTTTTCAGCACGCTTCACCTTCTATTTATCTGGCATTAAAATCTATAATGAAACAAAGGAAAGGAGTAACGAAAACAGAATTCTGCCTAGAGGAACATTACAAGATCGTAAAAGTGACGTTTTGCAACTAAGGTGCAACATTACAACATTGTTTTCTACATCCATTCAAAATTCAATAGGCGTTTGATAATTAGCAGCTCTCGGTACTGTAAGAGTGGTACACCATTCGCATAATTATGTCTGTTCTTTCCAATGCACTCGTTCCCTACAAGCATACATTAATTGCAGTGAAACATTCTTGAAATTCCTTCGCGAGTTCCACGGATTGTAGGTCTCTATAAAAGGGCGATGATCTTTTTCACCGCGTGCCTTGTCCTCTTTAAGTGTTCCTTTTACTACTTCCTTTGCTCCTTGATTATATTATTTGGGAATCCTCTCTCATCTTGCAGTTGACTTTTATTCCGGGATGTGTGTGGACGAAACGTGTGTTGATGAATAATGAAAAAACACTAGCTGGATTTGTGAAAAATATTAAATTACGAATTTCTTTAGAAGGATTGTTTATTGTTACTCCCTCTAAAGAACTCTCAAGTTCAAATTGAAATATTTGCTGAAAAGTGTCTATTTACCCGAAACGTGCGTTAACGCATAATATGGAAAACTTGATGTTTTATATAATTGAAAGGCAAATTTAAACTTTCGACTTCACTGTCCCTTCAAATTGAAATTTAATTTGTTCAAAACTGATCAAATTGCCAATACACGTTCCAGGAAGAAAGTTCGGAACTCTCCAAACTAAAACATTCTGGTATTTAGGGGCCGATAAAAAACTACGATACTAACTCAGAAAGTGAAATCGTATATGGAAAATATACGATGAAGATAGAACTATTTTATGGGAAAATCTTTTATATTATTGGAAATTAATTTTTTTAACTGAAAATTTAACTAACTTATTTTTGGTTGAAATTTTAATCAGTTTAAGTTGAAAATTAAACTATTAAATTTCCCATTGAGAATTCATCTTTTTTGGTTGAAAGTTGAACTACCCCGTGTGGAAATGTTAAGCTGGCCCTCTCGAGGGCCCACGTGATTTGCCCCTTTACTACGTTGGCCCTATGTTGGAAAACTACGAAGGGCCAACATAGTTTCGACATGCTCACCTTCGAAGGCCCCACGTGGGCTGCCCCCGAAGGGCCAATGAAGCGGCCCTCTGTAGTGCCCAGCCATTTCGATTATGTTATATTTGGCGCTTGTCGTTTTCAAAAAAGTTTTTCTACACTTTGGCAGAGTTGGTAATAATCTTTGGCGAAGAATTCTCAATAACGTATCTACGGCATCCAGCTTAATATTTTTTTGCTTGGCCCATTCCTGCAGCTGTGAAATTTCTGATGATTCAGGTTGATCATCTGCAACTTCCGGCACTTCTCCTTCACCTCCGCCTCTTTCTTCTTCGTCACTTGAATCTTCGTCAGCCAGAATAGCATCCATGAT
>NC_046665.1:76923736-76928776 GCF_010883055.1 Belonocnema kinseyi | reverse complement strand
TAGCGAGGGCCCAGCTGGGCATTCCCACAGTGGGCTGCCTTTATAGGGCCTCTGGAGGGCCACTAATAAAAAAAGGCTAAGCTGGGCATTTTCCACACGGGCCTTTGTTAAACATTCATTTTATTCATTGAAGATTAAACTGTTTTTTTATTTTGTACATTCATGTTAGTATTCAAAAATCAATCTCTTTGGTTCAAAATTTTGTGTGTGCGTGGAAATATCAGTGTTTTAAACTGCGAATTCAACTATTCCATTTGTAATTCAACATTATTCGTTTTTTTTCAACAATTGAAGCCTCGGCTGGAATGACGTTGTATCAACACATATTTTGTATACATAGACTTCTATGTATATGAGTTTTTCTTTCAACTGTTTCTCAATTCTGCAGAAGTGCTGCGATCGAAAATTTCAAAATTGAATTCGGAATAACATGTCAAAATAGTCTAGGTTATTTACATTCATTTAATTCGCATCTATCTCAATTAACCTCGCAAGTGTACATATTTAAATCTAATTTAGAATTTTTTAAAGATAAGAATAGAAAATTATATTCGTTTAAGAGAGTCGACCAAAAATTTCAAAATTGAATTCGGCAAATTTCAATTAATAAAAATAACTGGATTAGATCATTTACAAATTTTGTCCTACAGATATTGTAAAAAACACAAATATAATCTCTCGCCATTTCGTTAAAAGAGAGGAAAGAAAAACACTTAATTATCCGTGTAATTAAAATTTAAAGCTTGATTTTGAATTTATTATTAAAATAATTTAAACATTATTTTTAGTTCAATTTCTGATACTTATGTATCACTCGTTTATTTATTTTATTATTTTTGAATATTATATTTGATATTACCAGTTCTAGACGCTTTACTCCAGCCTCTCGATCCCAATTCCCAATTCAATTTTTGAAATTTCAATCGCAGCGCTTCCTTGGAATAGAGAAACAGTTAAAAGAAAAACTTATATACATTGAACTTCACGGATACCTACAAAATATCTGTTGATACAACGTTATTTCAGCCGAGGCTTCTAATTGGTAATTATTTTTTTCAATCTTGATTGAAAAATCTTTCCTGATTAAAAATTCAACATTTTTGTTTCAACCCTTTGCTTGAAAATTTATCTTTGTAGTTTTAAAATATTCAACTATTTTGTAAAAAATGCAACTATTTTGTTGAAAATTCGCCCTTCTTGCTTGTAAGTTTAACTACTTACTCGTATATACAACTGTTTGGTAGATATTCTTTTGTTAAAAATTCAGCAATTTGGCTGAAAATTTATCTTTTAAGGTAGAAAATTTAACTATGTGGTTAAAAATTCACCTTTGTACAAAATTCGTCTCTTCTGGATTGAAAATTCATCTTGTTTGGTAGACAAGTTTTTATTTTAAAACTCAAAGAGTCTTCTAAAAAATGTATCTGTTTGGCTTGAAGATTCAATTATTTAGTTGATAATGCAACTGTTTTTGATTGAAGTTAATTCTTTTTTACTTAAAAATTCGACCATTTGATTGAAAATTCGTGTTTGAAGGCTGAAACTTCAACTATTAAGTTAAAAATTATTTCTTTTTTACTTGAAGGTTCAACTATTTAGTTGCAAATGCAATTGCAATCTTTTCAAGTTTAAACTTCAACTGTTTTCTAAGATATTCGACTTTTTGGCTTAAAAATTCATCTCTTTTGGTAGAAAATAAATTTTTTGTTTTGAAAATTTAACTATGTTGTTTAAAACTAAATATATTTCGATTTGAAATCTTAAGCATATCATATTGCATTTCATATTGTGCCTATATATTAATTTTATTTAAAATATCTTATTGCCTTGTTTTTGTTGTTGAAAATTCACACTATTTGCCCTGTTTTCAGATCATTATTGGCTCTTGAGGTTGAGCTTTCGCATTTGTGACGTTACCCTGGAGTGTTAACAGTAAGGAAAAGTGACCTAACAATAGAGAATTACTCATTTACTGATGTGTTAGGTTTTTTCGAACATCTATTTGGGTTTTGCACACATTTACCCAAGTCCAAATATTTCTTTTGATTTTTTTCCTTGCAGTTGTTAATCCACTTTTACTTTCATCTGAGGACACACTCTCGTCTTCTGTGCACTTGCATTCTTTTGTAAAGAAGATATTTAAATAACGCAGGAAGTTGAGTGCATCATAAAATCTGCGGTACATTTTGCAATTTTCTTATCGCAAAAGGTTGTCTTGGTAGAGAGAAGCCATAAACTACGTGCAAGTTCGGGAGCAATATTCTCTCCTGTACTTAAGGATCAAGACCACTTGTGCGTTTGTATGTACATATATATATTTCAGGGTCCCTGTAGACCAAGAAGACGAAGGGAAAAGCCAGAGAACGTGTGCGAGGAGAACGGATCGCAAGGATGGTCAGAGATGTCCTCTTATGGTAGCGTCTTCGTCTTGGCTCCTCCCCGTCTTCAGGACGAAAAAAGAAGAACTACATAGGCGAATATCACGTGTACGTGCGTATTGGATGAATGCAAGAGTTGACAATAATTCTTAGTTGAGAAAATTATTATTGAAATTGAAAATTAGATTTCAAAAGGATTCATACTAGAACCAGTTATTTCGATTATTTGATCGTATCAGTTTTTAGGTCAGAATAATAAATAGTAGATAAAATTGACTAGCGCATTGATCTGTGATAAATCATCTCCAACAACTCGTTACTAGCTACTCAATCTCAAGATATGTGTCTGATATCGCAGCAAATATATTTCTTATGGCTCAAAATAAATATGAACACATAGTTCCTACATAAGATCTAGATCCTACATAAGTATCCTCTGAATTTTTAGATCAATTTCAATCAAATCAATACTATTTCATCAATGATATTTCATATAATAGAAACGTCTATCGATCGTAAGATATAGAAATACGACAGATGTCTGGAGAAGAGAAATGCTTCTATTAATTGACTAGATGCTTTGTTGACAAGAAGAGGTAATTACCGCGCCAGTGAATTGTATATCGAAAGTCTTATCGATTCTTCTTTTCTTCTTATTAGACAAGTCGATCCATCTACATGACCGTGTAATGCGAAAGAAAAGTACTTTTACCGCGTATCAAGAGACAGCTTGATTGTGCAAGAACCAGAGGTACCATATAAGTATGTATAAGTATTCTTGAAGGCGGTGTCAGTAAAGCCGGTTTTATTCTATTGTAAACCGAATTCAGAAAGCATCATCGGACGAATCGACCATGCCATGAGACAAAAGTAAAAAACTATCCGCCACGTTTCAATTCTTCCTTAGCGGTGCCTGTTCACTTTTTTTGTTTTTCAGTTTGAATGTCATCGTTACACGTAACCAAACTGATATAATGACGCAAGGCACGAAATGCGAATAATTTCTCATCAAAGAATAAAACCTCACTTACTGAAAAACATTCTTTTGAAAGACTCCAACATGCATGATAGAATTTAAAAATGCAAACAAATTTTGTAACTGACTGAAAAAATACGAAAGTGTTCAACGGAAAAAAAAAATTTATGTGAATACAAATTTTATCTCCCCAAAATTTAATTTGATTACATTTACAGATATTATAATATTATTTAGTAGATATTATTCAGGCCTCAAAATACATCTCATGTAGCACATTGGCCTCCATCCAATATTATTGTTTTCAAAATCAGTTTCTCGAATTTTGAAATTTGATTAATTGAAAGAATTTAAAGTTGCAATATTTTTAATTTCTAATTGCTTGTAAACTGAAATGCTTATAAATTCGAAAACTCCCACTTTGAAATATTCTAGTTAAAATTGCAACTTGTATTATTTCAAATTAGTTCAATTTTAACCACTCTTTATTTGAAAATTTCTAACTTTCATGTATTAGAAGAATTCCTATTGAAATTTTCCTACCTACATTGTAAACATTGAGAAATAAATCACTTAATCTAATCAGTAAACATTTTTATTTGTTGATAGTGTAATGTCACTGGTTGACCGTAAAATTTTCGCTGAAGGTAATCAGTAAAACTAACAAATTATTAATAAAATTTAGAGAAAATGCCATTGGCAAACAGCAATATTTTACTGTTGATCTGGAACAGTTCCATTCATTTATGTTTTCAATTTTTAATCTTTTAAGAATTAAGGTACAGGCACGAAAAAATATATCTCAGGAAAATATTTCTAATTTTATTACAATTTTTAAAATATTTTTACTCATGTTCTCGTGTAATTGACCAAATTTTTAACAATGATACGGTTGCAAGAAAAAGATGATCCGCAACTTGACATAATTCTATTCTTAATAATAGAGAATTAGTTCTCGCCAGAAAAGAAGGTACTATTCATCAAAGTCGGATCATTTTTAAGAGTTTGGTTAGAAGCAGCAAAAAAAAGTTTATGCATAAACCAACTTTTGGAAAAAATATACATTTTTTATCTTTCAAATTTCTTCATGAAAAAAATATTTTCTCATTTAAACACAGTAAAATATAATATTGCATTTTTTTCGTGCATATAATACATAAAGACTTTCTTTTTAAAATTGTACAGTGTCACCGAATCAAATCAGTAAGGATTTTTACTGAAGTGATCAACAGAATTCTCAGTTTTACTGATTCTTACTGATCCCATTGAGCCAGGTCCCAAAAATTTCAAACACTATATCTAGTACACAATAAAGTTCGTTTTCACTCGAGAAATGCATAGATCCGCCCGGTAATACGCGCGTACGGGTCGACTGGATGTTCATATCTTCCCGAATAAAAATGCTTCGACTTGAGTTTGACTTCAATTGCCCCCAATCAAGACAGTCTGAAGCCTAAAAGTTCGACTTGCGCATTTCTCAGTTTTAAGACGGAGCCGGACTTCAATGGATGTCTTGGAGGCAAGTTTTTATGTCTTGAAGACATAAATTTATCTCTCGAGTCGAATTTTTATGACTCCAACAAGTACGGTTTATAACTTCGAGCGTATACCTGCCCTAACAAAAAGGGTAATTCTATCAGTCATAAAGGCTAATCTTTGTTAATGGTCTTAATAATTAATTAACCT
>NC_046665.1:76883020-76923636 GCF_010883055.1 Belonocnema kinseyi | reverse complement strand
GTTGCAAATGGAAGAGGCCCTCTTCTTAAAATGGTCAGGAATCACGAACAAGTGGGCAAAGGAGCATTTCTGTACAAAGCAGCGGAGGAGGCTGCTGAAACAGTTGGACTTGACTTCAGTATTAGGGGTGAGCAAAATGCATCAAATCTAATCTATCTCAAGTACTCACTCCTGAACGCCCGGATTAAGAAAGCACAAGAGAAAAACTTTCGTGAACAGCTCCTCGATAAGAGGATGCACGGTATCTTCCACAGAAATGTGAAGGATCAGTCAATGTCTTGTGAGCTAACGTTTGCTTTCCTTAAATCGCCCAGATTGAAGTCTGGTACGGAGGGTTTCATTTTTTCACGCCAAGACGGTGTCATTTCCACCTTAACATATCGTCGCATATCCTTCTAGAAAGTTAAAATTTTTATTTTTTGGAAGAAAATTTTTTAGGGTTATACTCGTTCAGACCCACCGATTCTGAATTTTCAAATTAAAAATATCTAATTTAATAATTACAAATTTTTCATTCATCAATTTTAATCTCATTTATGAGCCAAAAAAGGTTCGATAATCTCAGCCAAGACAAGGTTCGTCTTGAGTCAAGTAAACGTCGTCTTAGCCAAGACAAGGCTCGACTTAAGACAAGTAAACGCCGTTTTCCCTGTCGTGACCATGAAAGTAAGACGAACGCCTATGTCTCGACTCAGTTTTGAGATGCAGCCAGACATCGATGTCTTGGAGACGAACTTAAGGCATAATCAAGTCGAACTGAAGTCGAAGCACTTTTACTCGGAGCACTATATTACTGGTTGAATCTATTAATTGGCATCACTGGTATATTCAGGAACACTGCTTAGTTGAGTTAATTACTGGTTCAACCAGTGTCGGAAAGTTACTGGTTTACCATAGTGATAATTCAACATACTGATTCGATCAGTGACAACTTCACTGATCAGTTCAAGAGAGAGGGTCGGATTACCCAATATTTGAAAGCTCCGAGATGAAAACGAATGACTTTCGGCATACCACTTTTGAAAACAGATTTTTTTCGTAGAAAGTTTTAGTGGACCATAAAAATTATTCTCTCTTATATAATTTACGTCAAAACGATCGTTTCCGGCTGAGGACTCACATTAGAAGCTCAAACGCACTGAATTACGGTTTTTTATGGCTGGACTCTTGATCACATTCGTTATAGTTTTTCTTCGCCCAAAAAGTGATTTAAAAGCGTCATGTACGAGTTGATGGTGTGAGGAGGTATCAGCTAATAATCTTACGTGCTCCACCCGATTGCCTCGGGCAGAGTTTTCGAGGTCCCTTCATGTTTCGCAGTCACGTTTCTGGTTTTTGTAATGCTTGTTACTCTAAGCTCTGTGTGATTAAAGAACAAGAACTTTACACGTGTATTGCTTACTTTAGAGAACAATTACAAAATCCACAATTGTATTGTAGTTTTCTAGCCTTTTATCAGGACTTAAGAAAGTATTGTACACAATTCTCATATATTTCGAAAGAAGTTAACTTTCTAAATTTGAATTGGTAAACGAAATCAGTTTTTCAGTAAAATTCTACTTAACGTTTAACGCTCGAATGGGTGACAATTTGGAATTCTCGCTAAATAGTGTTTTCACGGCCTTTTTCGAGCGGGAGGTTTGCCCCCGAGGATGAATCTGGGCACACGATGCAATCGAATGTCTACATTCAAACTCGTCTGTCAACCACCGGCTGTACTCAGATGTTTTACTTTTTTGCAGTTTTCAAATACTCAGACCAAATGTTTAGGCGAATGCGTGCACTTATAATAAAAATCTAGCTGCCAACAGTATGGAATTTAGGAACTCCACAGGATTGAGACACGCCAGGCATCACTAGGAGGCTTGTTGAGAGTTGGGGTATTTTGAGGCAATTGTGCTTCAATTAAAGGGTTAATGGTTATCCATCTCCTGGCGAAGGGGTAATTTAGATATACTCGTACTTAGTAAGTTTGGATTTTCTATATGTAAATTTCCAAAAAGGATGTACATGTGAGTAATCAAATAGAAAAGACACTGTATCAATAATTAATTATTACTACGCGCATGCGCATAATCTAAACTCGTAATTATAGATTTCTTACAGATTTTTAAGACAACGATAATGTGAGAGAAAAACAAACACAAAAACCACACAACGTTCATCAAAATTTAGAGGTAAAGTGAGGCTGTTGAAATAATATTATATTTAGAGTTTCGAAATTATTGATTTCGTAACTTTTCAAATCTTGTTAAAGGTTTCCGGGTTACTTTTAAACGGCAAAAGGAAGATGTTATGTTTGAATATATATGCTCTATATGTTGCTTTTCTAGTTTTTCCTTTGTATAAAAATGATTAAACTGCTGTTGTAAAGTAAAGGTGATAATTTGCATGAAAATTTATTTTACATTGCCTGCTTCAAGGTTAAGTTTACTGAAGATTCGCGTATTGCAAAGTACACTTCAAAGCACTGCATCCTCGCTTTTCTTTCCTTTTAAAGACGGCGTCGTATTCTTTCCTTCTTCTCATCTTCTTATTGGTAGAACACGTGTACTTTTATTTAATGCTTCTATGCTATCTTTCAGTCGTAACGCAATGTTACTTACTCACATTCCGCAATTTTTCTAGATAGAAACTGCAAAGTCAGAGTGTCATTTCCGTGAATGATTAAATACTTCTTATTTTCTTTATATAATGAATCTTTTGAAATTGAGCGGTTTAAATTTTAGGCACAATTAATGAGCACTTTAAATCATTCTTCTATATTTTGAAGCGTTCAAACTATACATGGAGAAAGGGTGAGAAAGAGAGACTTTCGAGTATTCGAAGTTTAAGGAGTGATTGTCAGTAAAAATTAACTCCAGTCTGCGGAGAATCGAACCTGGGCCGCCGACTCGATGCGTCATGCACTACCAGTGTGTCAAGCACGGACTCGTTGATGAGTTACATACAGTAATTCTATTAGTATTCGGGGTGAAAAGGGAGAAATTATGTGACGTGCATCATATAAAACGTTATAACTTTTATATTTGAATATCCGAATTATGAAAAAAAGAAATAAGCGAAAGATGAGTGGAACTGAAAGGCATCAAGAAGCTTAAGGCATAAAAAAGGTATTAAAAGGAAGATCCGAGATGAGTTTTGACAGAGAGCATGCCCAAATATTTTAAAGAATTCTTTTCAAAAAAGAAAGACGTTTGCTTGGTGACGCAATAAGTTTGAAGTCTCCTCTCGACTGTTTTTCTTCTGAAACCCTCGTTGTAACTTGATGTGAGGAGGGGAGATGGGATTATTTTTAGTTAGTCTCGTGCCTTTACGTTTTTCTTTCGCATCGGAGCAGAACTGGATTTATCGAGAGAGCAGAGCCACTATCCTATATAGGCGATTGCGTGTATTTTACATCCGAGTAAAGTCGTAAGTACCTAGTAAGTATGCATGCACGTAAAATCCTAGGGGTTATCCCTATCTAAATATATGTTCGGCACTGCGCTGCGGTAGACACACGGTCCAAACTCAAAACATGCAAGCATTTCTAAAGGAGATCATTCCGGAGTCACGATCATGAAAAATTAGAATCGAAAACTGCTTTTAAATAAATTAGAAAAATCTGACAACTAAAATAGAATGATACTTAGACTTATAAGTGTAATTAAATATTTTTCCTAACGTCGTGGACAAAATGCGATTTTATCCACTTCTCGATAGGTAAAAACTCGTTTTTCTCCACGTTGTTGGAAAAAATATAATCATCAGCTAGTGCAGAAAAGGTTTTTAACACAATTGATTGCAATACTCACCTTCAGTTCGCATTCCAAACTTCACATTCGTGAAAATAATAACGCAATATACAAATATGTAATATAAAAATATGTAAATAAAAATATGTAATATAAAATAAAAATAAATAATGTAATATTAAATTTGTTTATTAAGTATTTAATTTAATAAATTTCGATTAAAAAGTGTTCATACTCTAATAATTCTTTTTAAACTTCTTATGATTATATTTTGTAACTGTTCAAAATTTATATTATATAACAAGTTGTACATCTGCTTTTCACATTTTCTATACGTTTGAAGCTGTTTATATGTTGATGAAAATACACAAATCTTGAGAGCTTATAAAGAACTCCAAAATTTAGTTTCAGGATTAGACTTTCTTCGAACGTGACATAGTTATAGACAATTTCTTTATAAGAAACGGAACGATTTTTTTGGGTATCCGTTCATGTGCAAATTTAACTTTTATTTCTCAATGCTGCACAATACATAATTGTGTTTGTTGCATGTTCAAAAGAAAATTATGTTTAATAAAGCGAGACTTTCGAAATTTAAAAGTAAGTTTATAATAATTCAAATCTAACTAAATACTTAAATACCTGTTGATGCAGAATGTAATATTTTTTGATGAAATAAGATTGCTTTTGGTTCTGCATTTAACAAAACCAAAGACAGTAAAAACGAACGAAAACTTTTAAACTGTGAATATTTTAAGGACGTACATACGTCATAATTCTCTCTCGCTAAGATTTCGATCTGGTTATAATCAAAATCAAAAAAATGGATGCACGTCCAAGAGTGTTGCGAAAGACCAGTTTTATTATTACCGATTTCACAATCTCTTTTGTGCTCCGCTATTCATGTCTTTAATCTTCTGCAGGTTTCTCCGATATAAAATTAGACAAGAAATTTACATTTAATAATGTAAATAACATTATATACATTTTTTTTGCATTCTTGTCTTTTTTAATGATGAAACAATTTTCTAATTTATGGCTATTTTTAAAATAAATATTAATCTTAAACTTTTGAAGAGAACCTCTAATTCATTTAGATAATTTTTGAATGTAAGGCTGAGTTACAACTTTATCATTTGCACGTGCATCGTCATTATCCAAAACACTTTTTTTATTGTGTTGTTGGAACAGTTACGAATTTCATAAACTCATTTCTTTATAACACTGTTGATAAGTTGTAGAGGATAATCACTGAATTGTAAAGTTTTTAAAATCAAATTTAAATTTTCGCTGCGAAAATAAACATAACTCAATTTAATACGCCTGTCGACTAAGTTTTTGATTACACCAATTAGTAATTAAACATTCATTTTCCGTCTCAATGGGAAATAAATCTAAAACATTTAGAATATTGTTTTTCTAAATTTCAAAAGTTAATTGAATGGATTCTTTAATTTTAGCACTTGAAGCTGTTGCACTTATATAGTTATATTCATATTATGATGTTTGTTACTTTTTACATTATTTATGTATAGATTATTAATTTCAAATTTTAATTTTGATAAGTTAAATTAATTATATTAAATAATTCTGGAATGTTAAAAATAAAACTTCAGTTAAATGCGGTAGCATGTTCTACTTTTCAACAGAATAATAATTCTGTAAATGTAAAACGAACAATGGTTATTATAGTGTATTTTAAATTTATTATATTCAAAGAGAAAGAGGGGGAAAGGGGAAGTTTTTCGAGATTAGGGCAAAATGGGAATTTAAAAAAAAAAAGGTAAGCGCATAACAACAAGGGAAAGACAGGAAAAAAATCACTGAAGTGGACGCTCAAGAAGTTTTGATTTAAATAATACCAAATGGAATTATTCTAAATACAAGCATTAAAAATTCAGCTTGTTGAAATACAGTGAAAATCTTTATTAGCCATCCCTTCTATAGCCTTTCCGAGAATTCAAGTCGCGCCGCATATAGGTGTAACAGGTACTGCGCGGGGTGCGCGGGATCTGCGGTTGTCACTTAGGCGAGCAGTCAGACGTGAACCAACAAAAGCGGAGCAGGCTATATTGAGTTAGTTGCCACCCACTGCCAGCCCCGAAATCGGGAAATTTCTGATTTTTCAGATGGTTTCAAAAGGCAAAGTGCAAACATAGATGCATCACAGAAAAAACTGACGTTTCCATTGAACCCATTTTTCTTTCCAAATGAGCTGCAACAAAAATGAACCCCACTTGCTGAAAAGGAACCCAAAACGATAAATGAGCCGCTCTAAAAGATACCACACTTGGGGTTCTAAAGGATCTCAATGGTAATTGAGCCTACTCCTAAAGAACCTATTTGTCGCTTTGCCCACTTGGATATTATGCTTAATTAATAACAGAATATTTACCTAAAAGCACACATGGAATCTAACTCTGTTGGACATAACTCAATGAAGATAATTAAAAAACCAAATAATACCGCAATTAAAATAGACATATTGACTTGATAAATATCATTTGCAGGTTATGTAGCAAAGTTGAAAACATTCAGGCTTATTCGTATGCAAGAAACTTTTCGTCCTAAGTCATCGGTCGATAACTGTAAATCGATTCCAAACTTACCAGCCCTACTTTGCAAGCGTGTGGTTTGTGAATGGCACTTCATGTTCTTTTCAAGAACGCTCTTATGTCTAAACCAACCCTTTTGGCTCTTTACAGGGATTTATTTAAACTCAAGTTTTAAATGATACCAACTTTTATTTGAGCCGCAACTTTAGTGAAACCCCAGTTTTTTCAGTGATTTTAGCGAGAAATTTGAGAAAATGGTGACATTAGTGTCATTGTTTCAAAATAATAGCAAAATAGTTGGATCGTTAAAGAAAAGAGTTAAAAAGTGTTAATAGTATCGTGAGTCCAAGGCCTGCAATATAATTATCTTAACGCCATGTTCGGTATGGAAATAAGAAATTGAATAGCTTTTCAGTGCTAATCTAAAGCTGCTAAGTATTAAAAACCATATTTAAATATTTTTTATACTTTTAATTGCAATATTTTTGTATGTTACGGTACTGACATGGGACTAGATTAAATGAGGATGCAAGACGGATGTTTGGGAGTCATGCCGACAACGCGGGAATTCAATGGAAGCTTCGTAGAAGCTTTCAAGAGGGCGCAATCCTCTATAGAAACGCCGATTAGAGGAATTCCTGGTGTCCAATGCCGACTTGCGAAATTAGATGTACCAGGTGGACCAGGCATGACGTTTATTAAGCCTTACATTTAGCAGCCGCGGCTACTAATTAGAACCAGGCATGCACTATCAGGCGTCCACGAAAACCGCGACAGAGAGATCTTAATGTATAAAAATGTACCTTGCATTATTCTTAAATGTGCTGTGAACATTATAAATAAATGAATAATCTTATAAAAGTACTCCATTAATTCGAAAAGCATATATTTAGAACAAAATAAAACCTCACCCGAATTAAAAGATATGCCTCCAAAGGGTTGAACACTCGACTTTTTAGTGTAAATCGGATTTTAAGATTGGAAAGATTTCACAGAAATTTAAAAAGATTTCAGTTACTCAGACCATCTCTATTTTTCTTGATAAAAAAAGAAACATACAAATTCGATCCTACATAAGAAAAAAATATTAGCCAACATTATACAACAATGAGAAAGAATATAAAACTTATTTATTTTAGACATTTGTGAATACTTATGACTGATATAAAAATACGCATTTTCAAATGAAAACTTCGAATTTCAGACATACAAATAGATTCACAATTTTGGAAATATTTTTAATTAATAAAAACACAGAAAAAACTAAGAATAAAATTGGTTGCAGGAAATTTGCTAGAGCGATAAAGTTTTGTTTAACCAACTTCGCGGCTTTCAAGAAACATTTGTTTATGATGGAAAAACAAAAGAAAGTTTAAACGATATTTGTGTAAAGTTTATCCTGTAAAGTTAATTTTTGTTGCAGAGAATCTTTCGTCGGAAATCGATGTAAAGTTTATCTTCTGCTTTTGCTGTGAATTAAAAAGGATTCCAAACCATTTCAAAGATTTGAGAAAGATTACTTATACACCATATTTCAAGAGTGATCAACCCTTCACATGCATCCTTTTTTAATTACACCTTTTTTCGCTGTTGATAATATAAACATTACACTTTGTTTTACTTTCGCATCTCGATATCCCGACAACCTTCTTCATGTAATGAATAATTGGACGAAATCGGCCATATCGAATCGATTCCATCGGTGATAAGCGAAGTCCCTCTAATTAACTGGCGTTAATTAAAGCAGTTAAAGCGCCACAAGGAATATAAAAAAAAATCAAATTTGGTCAATCGAACAAGAAAATAAAGATTGGTCAAAGTAGATGGGATGCACCTACAGGCTATAGGGCATAAGGAACAAAAATATAAGTCCAACAAATAAGCCATAAGGTTCAAAAACCTAAAAATTGGGGAAAATGTTTACGAGCATAAAAAATTTAACAATTGTACCAATATGTGAAGTACTCTTTTCTTTAGAAAAAATAAAATATTCATTTTGATAACATTACAATACATGATCTATGTTTTTGTCGAGCTTTTTGCAGACTGCTTAAACGGCGTGACTACAGAACTCAATTAAAAAAATTTCCCAACTTTTCACAGATTTTCCCTAACTGATTTTTTTTTGCGCTCACCGTTAATAATTAAAGACCAAAATAAAAATTTTGTAACATTTTTCATATCGAATCTTTTATGAATGGAATAATAAATTATAATTTTAATTTATGAAGTTTTAATTTATTATTCGGTAGTGTCTATACGTGAACAAAAGGAACTAATGTCTAACCCAAAAAATGACTAAAACTGACATAATGTGAATTATTAATGTGACTAATGTTCTTTCGAATTAAAAAGAATGTTTAAAAATTCGATCCATAGGACTTCAAAACTGTCCAGGTTTTCCCTGATCTGCGGTCACGCTGTTAAAGTTGATAAAACTCTGAAAGTTGAAGTCTGCAATTCACATTTTCGAAGGTTACATACCAATGTCATGAACTGACGTGTACGTCACCACGTAGGCATTAAATACCTTAAGCAGGTCTTTACGAATTTATGCATAGTCTGGGAAGGGTAAATGCGCCCAGGAAGAGGTAAAGGACCGACGATTCGCGGAATGTAACGGTGAGCGTGTAATCCGCGATAAAAAAAATAGGCGGGGACGCGAGGCAATGGAAAAAAATATATGCCGAGTAATTACCACAGATTCTCCTTTTTGCTCCTTGAGTCCAGCACGAAATGGATCGACGTTGTTGTGATAAAACTGTTTAATGCAATTCTCGAGGTATAATTTCCAATTTAGACCAAAATTGATAGGGCGTACATTGAAACTGCACAAAAAATTCCAGGCTATTGCCCGGGTTTCACGGTAAAAATTACATTTCTCCGGGTTCAATTTTAAGCGCTTATAATAATAATTATTCAATCCTAATTTCTTTATTATATCAATTTTGAAAAGAATTAAATATGTTAGAATCCCAAGGTAAAATATAATAATGTAAATTAGTGTAAAAGTGATTTCAGACTTCAAAGATCAAAAAGCTCTCAAAACAGGGGAAATAGGGTAATTTTTAATAAAATAGAGGAATGATAGGGAAATTAATTATTTTTAATAACATCAATGTAGATACCATATTACTAAGGTTTTAATTCGAAATATAATATCATTTTCAATAAAATAGTGGAATTTACAACCAAAAAAGATTAATTTTCAACAAAAGAGTTGAAATTTATGTGGCTGAAGGGTCAAATGTTTCAGAAAAAATGTGACATTTAAATCTAAACAGTTACATTTTTAACCAAGAAAGTCGAATCTTTAATCAAATGATCGACATTTCAAACAAAAAGATTAAACTACAAACAAAAATAGTTGCATTTTCAATCCAACAGTTGAATTCTCAAGACGAAAAGACGAATCTTTCAGAATACAGTTGGATTTTGACTAAGAAAGATGAATTTTTAAGAAAATAGTTTAATTAAAAAAGAATTCCACGCAATAGCTGTATTTTGACCCAAAGGACAAGAATTAAATTTCAACAAAAAATATGATTTTTAAGAAAATATTTCGATTTTTAACAAAACGTTAAAATTTTCAAGCAAATATTAGATTTTTTTTCATCAAAATAGATTAATTCTGGACCAAAAATATGATAGTTCATTTTCCAATTAAAAAGAATTAACTTTCAATAATAAATGATGCATTTTTAACCAAAGACGATTATTTTTCTACCAAAAGATGGATTTTTAATCCAAAAGAAAAAATTTTCAACCTCAAAAAATGAATTCTGAACCAAAAATGTACTAGTACAGTTTTGAATGAAAATTAACTCACTTTCAACTAAAAATAGTCGGTATTTCTCTTTGGGTTCTATTAATTCAGTTGTAATTCAAGCGATTTAAGTGAATTGATTATATATATTTAGGTTATCTAAACCCACAAATAAGTTCTTATTAAATTACAAAAAAATTTTTTATTACGTTTTTTTCATCCAACATAAACATATTTTTATGTGAAACGAAAATTTATTTGATTTTAATAAATGAAGTCACGTAGTTTCTTCGATTTAAAGAAATTATTTGTTTGATTAGAAACAAAATTGTTTTGATTCAAAAAATTTATTAGGAATAATGAAAGAAATAATTTCTTAAGTGACAATAATTTGAAATAAACAAATTATTTCTTTGAATCAAAGAAAGATTATCTTAATCCACATCACTAATGTGCCACGAGATTGCGCAAAGCAAATCCTTCATAAAAACACTTTTCTAAATACTTTTCTGCAGCTGAACTAAAAAAATAAAAATAAAACAATTGCACCGAGTAACGGTGTTGAAACTGATGATACCTGACTGCCTGATGGGGACAAAAAGCACGAGATTACGTAAAATCCTTCCTTGTTTTACGTGCAGGGATTAGGTAACGGAGATAAAGACTTTCATAGCATTATCCATTAACATTATTTGCAAGAATATTATTATACACATTACTCAAATGCTCTTATTAGAATTTCTAATTAAATAACTGAAACTATTTCTTTTTAATTAAAAAATTGACCATAAAATTAATTTTATAAGTAGCTTTTAACCTTTAAAAACGTTCAGGAAATTTTATTTAGAAACACGCCCCAAATGAAAAACTTGGCTTGTTCACGAGAGGACTAACAATTTATTGATAATTAAAACTTCGACATACTGGTCGATACTGCCGTTATTATTTTTGAAAGTATACATTTTATGACCCGTCAGCTGATAAAGATTACTCGCTAGTCAAAGCTGGCCAACTAGTCATCAAGTGTTGTGCAACTTTACCGCAATTTCATATTGCGGTCAATATCTTTTTTCGCGCGTCTTATTGCCGATTTTTGCTATGATTTTCCTAACATGAAATAATCTCACGCACATGCGAACAAAAAATACTAGTTTACTATGAAATATAGGTTATAATATTGAATCAATAATATAATTATCAAGATTGATTTATGTAAAATGTTGTTTTAACCCACTCTTGTTAGTTTATATCTATTTCATTTCTAGAAATCGATATAGAAGTACAGTTAAACCCATCAATAGCCCTCCCTTCTATAGCTCTTCCGAGAATTAAAGCCGCACCGCAGGTACGTGTAACGGGAGCTGCGCGAGGTGCGCGGGGTCGGCGGTTGTCACTCAGGCGTGCACTCAAGCGTGAACAAACAAAAACGGGGCGGGCTATAATGAGTTAGTTCCCACCCACCGGCTGCCCCAAAATCAGCGCTATCAAAGAGTTTCACTGTATTACGAATTTAAGAACACAAATTCATAAGTATTCATAATTATGGTTCCCGGAGTAAAAATTCCTCGGCTTGGTTTCGACTTCAATTGTTCCCAATCCAGACACGCTGAAGTCGAAAAGTTTGACTTGAGCATTTCTCAGTTTTTAAATGGAGCCAGACTTCAATTTATATTTTAGAAACAAGTTTATATGTCTTAAACGCATATATTTATGTCTTGAGTAGAATTTGTATGACTCCAAGACGCTCCGGTTTATAACTTCGAGTGTGTAACTGTTCTAACAAAAAAGGGTCAATCTGACTTCATAAAAGCTACTCTTTGTTAATGATTAAATAATCTTGTATATTTTTATACAATATATGTTGGTTACGTGAGAGCTACGCGGCAGCGTAAATAAAAGACTAGGAAACAACACTTCACTGTAAAGCGAATGTCCGATATATTTTTTAGTAAAAGTGTACAAGATTGAGTGCTCGATGATAAATGAAAGTAAGCTGTATGAAACCAAATTGAGCACTAAACAAAAGGAAACTGTAAATACTGATAATGTGAAATTATACAAAGTTGTGAACGAAAGGTTTTCCGCCTGCTTTCCCGACGGCTCGTCACGACGGGACGGAACTGACCGGGCGTTAGGCCCTTGGGTCCTTAGTCAAGAGGCTAACCCCTTTCACAGCATTCACGAGGGCACCGGAAATGTTGTTTGTTTTAACGTATTTCCACCGGCTTAAAAGATCCTTCTAGAAAGTTACAATTTTAATTTTTTTAAAGATAATTTTTAAGTGTTATACTCGGTTAGACCCACAGATTTTGATTTTTTAAATTAAAAATAACTAATTTAATAATTACAAAATTTCATTCATAAATTTTAATATCATTTCTGAGTCGAAAAATGTTCATCTTGAGACAAGTAAACGTCGTCTTAGCCAAGACAAGGCTCGACTGAAGTCGAAGAACTGAAGTCGAAGCACTTTTACTCGGATCACTCCATCATTTACGTGTAAACGTATTTCCCCAAAAGTCGTGGTCTATAGAAAAGTTTTAAAGCGACTACGACTAGAAATATATTAAATATCGGGTCAATTTTTTTAATTGTTCAGCAGGCATGTTGCTACCCGTGCAGAAATCGCCCGGAATCTTCTCGGTCTCAGGCCTGTGCCAAGCCGGGAACCCCATGGCTGGCTCTAGCTTGTATTTCTCAACGGTTCGACCTCGAGTCCGGCTAGCACGGTTCCTAAAATGTATGGTAGAAGGCGTTGGATTATTCTGTAATTATGCAATATCCTCTACACAACTTTGTGCTAGCTTACGAGGTTATCATTTTAGAAGTAAGTAAATTAATTTGAAATTATATGTAGACATTACGGTAGCATAATTTTAACCTCTAAATAACGATCTTGTTGGTATGTTAAATTTATGCAGACGCAAAAATTATTTATGTATTTAAAAACGATTAAAGAATGTTCCAAGTTTTGATTATACAAAAATTAAAGGAAGAATAATGTATATACGAAATGATTGTGTGTGTGTGTAGATATTGATGCAGACGATGAGGAAAAATCTTAATTTGAAGAGGTACTAAATGAACCCGAAATTGAAATGCCTTTTTAAATAAGGATAATATTATAAATCCTAACCTTCCAAGAGTAAGTGAAGAACCCCTTATCGATGAGGTTGATAATATCACAGATTCTTCTGATAGTGGTTCCATAAATAGTTCCATAAAAAACGCAGTCTTATAATAAAATGGCTAGGAATCGATATTGAACTAAGGTTAAGAGCCTGGTGATCGAGCCAGGCCCTGGCCAGATTTAGCGTTTCATTCTAGCTTGACCCAGGCTTGATCAACAGGCCAAGGCCTAGTTTTGCCAGGCTTGGGCCTGGTTAGGCCCACGACAAAATTTCCACACGGGTAGATCAGGACAGATGCTTAAATTTTTGCAACGTTCAAAATCTCAAAAAAAAAGGTCGAACATTTTGTTTTGTTTCAAGTCGGCCATTCGGAGAGATTTCAAAATTTTCAAAAATCCATGTGTTCTAATTGAAAGCGTTAAAAATGAAATATTTGCAGCTTGAAATGTTTAAATTAAAAGAACTCTCTAAATATAATTCTTTAAAGTTGAAGATTAAAGTGGGCAAGAAAAAACAACCTTTTTTCGATTAGCGGATTCTAATAGTCAGTAAAAGTTTTAATTGCCTAACAGTAGTAAGATCATGTAAAGGATTCATGAATATAAAATCAAGAATCTAACGACCAAATTTGGACAACCGCCATAAAATGTTTCCAATGCAATCGGATTTTAAATAGGATTTTAAATTTTATTTTAATCTCATTTCAATTGATTAATTTTTAGTAGTAAGATCTTCATTTTTTAGTTCGATCTGATAGTATCTTCTTTTCTTTCTACATATTTAAAAAATAAAATTTTGGAAAGTCGAAAGAAAAATTCCTGTAAATATTCTGTTTGAAATTTCTGCAGCTGTGATCGAAGAAACATGATACTGAAGAAATTTTAAGCAACACATATTAAGATTTGTTCAAAAAATGTGCAGTTAACATAATAAAAAAACTTGTGTTTTGCATATCTTAAGAAATTTATGTACTGAGCACAAATCTTATATTTAAATTTATAGTTTTATATTACTATTCACTACAAAAAACTTGATTTATAAAAAAATGAAAATATTTTTTTGGCCGGTATAGAAACGTTTAAAATTTTTTATTTTTAAATGCATACACGGAACAGAAGAAGATATTATCCGATCGAACCCGAATTTGGAAGGGTCACTGCTATGGGACAAATACAACATGTATACCCACTAAATTAGAATCCCGTACTCGAAAACATTCTACGATTTTAAATTAAAATCAACAGAAATGTAACTATTTAAAATGAAAAATTCTGAAACGTTGTAATTGAAATGTTTGTAATTTAAAAATGTCTTTAATGATTTTAAATTTGCTAAATATTTTAAATAAAAATACAAATACTGAGCGTTTTTTTAAGAGAAAATGTTTTTAATTGAATGATAAAAAAGGTTTAAATTGTAAATATAAAATGTTTTCAAATTGATCAAAAAATTAAAATTTGGAAGTGATAATAAGTTTAAACAATTTATCTTTGAAAGCGTTCAAAAATTGAGAAAGTTTAAATAACAGAAACGAAATCTGCACAAATCTTAATTGACTATGTCCACTTGGACACATGGTAGATTTTTAGGCTAATTTTAAAACTAATAACATCCATTTTGTAAACAAACGTGGAATTTTAACCCCCTCATGTACCTTCAGATTTAAGCAAATGTATGTCTACGTGGCATATAAACGGCCACATAGTATTATTCAAATCGAATAAAAAAATGCGCCTTTTTATGCCAATATTTATTTTTCTATTTTTTAAATAGGGAGTTCTAAGGTTTAACATAACAATAAACTTTGTTTAAAATTTAAACCTAGAGGAAGCCCGGGTAGAGCGAATATCTCAGGAAAAGTTCTATAAAAGCAAATATTGCAATCAGAAAAGTTTTTTCAACTTATTCTCGTAGGTTTAAGAAACAAAAGATAATAAAAACGACCCCCCCCCCCCGAGCAAAGCGAATAAGAAATCATATCAAAATTGTAACCATTTAAAAGTTCTTGTCGTTGTTTCGTAGTGAAAACAGGGATATGCCTACCGAAATTCTCTACTTCTTCAGATTCGATGTGTCTGTATAAAGTAGCAAAAGAAATGCAATATTTCTTCGTCGCTAAGCTGATGAAGTTTACTTTTTTCACCCCATTCATCGAATTTTTCATACTATTTTCCGGTTATGCCGTTTGTTTGCTTTTTCGAATATTGTTATACACGACCTGCGAAAAAAACTCGGAAAAAGAAGAATCTTCTAAAAACCCCGCACCAGCGAGGATCCCATTTGCATGATTCTGTTCACTTTGCCCGAACTAACATTTTAGAACGAAAATTGACACCAAGAGGCACAAACGCATAATAACAAAACAATTTTTATGGATAAAATGTTGAATCGTTAGAAAGTAACATTATCATGATTTTGTAAACAATAATGAAAAATTAATGAAGTATAAACCGTCCGCTAGTCGTAACAAAGAATCATAATTTCGGAATTCGTGGCCCGAGCTTCCCTTGACTTTCTTAAAAGACATATTATTTTTTATTCCCATATAACAAATACTAGACTTACCTAGAATTATATATATTTTTTATCACTTTCTAAAAAAAAAGGTGCGAAAATAAAATCGGAATAGTATCATAATGCAGGAAAAACTGTTTCAGCTGATAAGGTCAAAGTGACGTGATCAGGAAGAGTTTTAGGTTGATAAAAATGCGGTTACTCGTGCAAATCTGGGTGTTTAATTATCATTTACATAATATTAAAAAGAAAGAATAACAGTTGAAAACTCATGCGAATCATGCCAAGGCCCGTGGTGTACTAGTTACGCAACTCGGGCGAATGGAATCTGTAGTGCGGTGTGCAATGTCGCGGTTTTTCCTAACTTATAAGGCATAGTGTAAGTCAACAATAATCCGCATAGAAATAAGCCAGTCGAGCATTGTTCCTCCTGTATAACATGTTACGTATGTAAAGCGTAAGACCACTGCATGTGGCTAATGCATTACGTGCTCATGCCTTCCACTTTTGGTACTGGGTTTAGTTCCAGGCATGACGCCGACATACTATACGTGGCGAAAAGTAAAACACTCTGAGAATTCTCAAGTATTTTTGTCTTAAAAGCTAACTCTTCCAGAGATCATATTCTGAAGAGAAACCTGTTGAGAGTTTATTTTCAGAGAAAATGTATTTTTTTAAATTAAACTGTAATAAAATACTTTCTTAGCAGGTTTTCTTCGTTTCACAGAAATTTTGCTGTACTCGCTAAGAAAGTGGTTGCTGTAACAAGACAAGTTATTTCGTCCAAACAAAAATTGTTGGTAAATACTGTTTCACAGTAAATTTTAGATATAGTTTTATCTGAAGTTGGATAAAGACGCTGCAAACAATTGAATACTACAATTATCCAATCTCCGGTAATTTTTACCTGACTCCTGATAAAAATGATCCGACGTCGTATACTTTCAGTTTTTAATTGTTTGGATCGGAATCATCCGACTACAGATAAAAATATCTCTGGGATTTACTGTGTTTTTACTTGTACCAAGGAATTTGGTTGCTCGGACCAAACTCTTGAGCGTGCGTGCACAAACATCTGATGTCCCACTTTCCAATACGGCTGATGGCAGCTGATATATTAGAGAAAACGTATTGTCGTTCTGCACGGAGAAAAATGAATGTTTAAATGTAGATGTTCAAAGGGTAAGATTGTAGCACCTAACATGCAAGTATAATGTCAAACATTTACTATCTTTTCGAGATGTTAGGCGTAAAAATATTTATATTTTAAACTGTAACACATTCAGATTTTGAAACCGTCCAAGCGCATGCGCATCGCGCATTGAAATTTCACGACTATACTTGACAGTTATATATTTTCAATTTTGCAATTATGGAATATAACAATTTTGGAACATTTCCAAATAATCAAAAGTATCATCTGATCGACATTTCATACACTTTATCTGTTTTTTCTTTCGCGTACGAAACTTTAATTTTAATTTCACAAATGAGTTCTAAATTAATTCCTTAAATTACCATAAATAAGTAAACTCCTCAAATATTTACAGGAGTTATTTGACATAACCATACATGTAATATCTCGGTTATTTCAGTTAAACTTTTTGGATGTTAGAGAGTAACATCTCACTTTTTAAGATCTACAGATGCTAACTTTGAACATAAAGATGGTTGTTCTACAGTTTAACATAAAACATGTTAATCCCGAACATCTAGATGTTACGTTTGAACATCCATTTTTCTCCGTGTGATCTACTCGTATGAGGGTTGTTCAAACAGTTTTGAATAATAGATAGGGATAATGGTGATAGTGATTTTCCGAGATTTGACTTTAGAATTTAGCATTATGAACATCTAGATTTCTTGTTTTGTTCTACAAAATAAAAAAATTCTTTATTTAAAGAAAAAGCCAGAAGAATAAAAATGCTTTAATTCACAATAATACATTTGATTTTGCGGGAAGACTGTCGATTAATCCCAATTTCGTCCATAATCATGGATTATCCTTAGGAAATTCAATTATAATTTATTTAAAAAATTCTTTTCAACCCAGTTTCCTGTCATTACGTAGCCAAAGTTACTTTATGAAATTCCAGTAATATTTAGTAGAAATTTTTAAAAAAGTTAATTAGTAGCTCACTTTTTACTAACTGAGAAATACATAGAATAGTTGTTGTTTCTAATGAAATTAAAAATTAAGTCTAATTTTTGTGAATACAATTACAGCAATTATTCTGCACACGGCAAAAGAATTAATATTTAATGAAGAAAATATCGTTATGAATGGGGACATTTTAATATTTTTATGATTCAAGAAAATATACTGAAAATTTTCTTCAATGAAGCAGATTTTCTTAGAACAAGGCATATTTTTTTCCGTATTCGTACCAATGTTTTCTTGATTTAATGCAAATTTTTGACCGTGCAATGAAACAGACTTAATATTATAAAAATTATTGTTTTTTAGAAAGAAAAATGTTAAGTGAATCTATAAAAGGCCATGATCGTCAAACACGTAAGCTTTCCTTGAAAAGGTAAAAGCGTGTTTTCATTCTTTGAGAAATGGGTTGAAGTATTTAATACAGCCATTACATCAAGTTTATTGAAATACTGATTTAATCACTCCTGTATGTGCCCTCGAGCGTGAAAGAATCAAAGTAAAAAAAGTAGTACATAACGAGACTGTCAAGAAGTGATAAGTTAATAGCAATGCAGAATCAGGGTTGTTATTTTGATACTTCAGAAATCTGAGTACATTGTTTAATACTAGACAAGGTATTAGCAACTATTTTACCAGTAGCTTTGAAATTTCCATAACTCGTCTATCAGAAAACATTCTTTGATTAATTGCTATATGCAGATTAAGCCTGCGAAGACTATAATTTCTACAGGAGTTTTGAAAAAACCTCGAAGTGTAAATATTCAATATTAATATTTCTTGAATATTAAATATATCATTCAACACAAATTTATTTGATTGAAAGAAATATTTTGCTTGCCTTCCTTTGTTTAATTGCAATAAACTATTTTCATTCAAAAAAGTGTTCTTCATTAATATCTTTATTAATATCTTTAAAAATAATAAAGAAATACTTTCTTCAGATCCAAAAATACGTACATCGTTATTCTTCAAGATAAAATAATATTTTATTTCTTTTGAAAGCATTTTTTATGTTAAAATAAAAAAAAATATATTAGAAGAACGATTTCTTTAATTCAAGGCAAACATTTTTCTCTGTGTATGAAATTCAAATTTATAATTATATAGAAAATAACTGCATTGTACAGCATTTGAGTAATCTTGGTAACATTTTATAAACACGGTTGGAGACTGGAGATGATCTGTTAATTAATCGTTGGGTGCTCTTTAATTGATTATCCAGTTTACGATGCATTGAGAATGAACACATTGTGCTATAAATATCAATTATATGAAGAACAGTTTTGCAGGGAAAGTGAATCATGCATTTTTCTATGGCGTCTATAATGAATGAATAATAATGCTACTGTCCATCTATCAACGTTCAAACGGAACATACATGCGTGTATAGCAAATTCAATTATTTTAGTAAACTTCCGAATTGTAGACAATATTAGGTTGTACGAGACGGATAAAAGTACAACATTCGATTACCGCTGCAGTAATCAGAAGAATAGCCCTTTTTCTTTCAGTAATTGTGTTTTCGCGGACTTTCCAGGCATTATGAACTTAATTTCGTTCTGACCCAGTGGACAAAAGATTTCCTCACTAATTGCAAAATGCAGAGGAGAATACACATTTGCACGCTTTTAAGGTGCTGAACTTTCAAGTGTGACTTTCTTTTAGTGCAACAGAAGGTACAATACGAGAATCGTACGAATGCGCCGATTCATTCGTACGTGACCGTTTTTTAAACAGTCCTTAGACGCCACTTGGACGCAACGATTCCAGCCCTGAGGAAAAATGAGAATAGGGAAAAAATCTGCTGCAAAAAATTCGTGTGGATTTAATACATTTTTTAAAAGAAATAATTGGAAACTCTTCTACAATCATTATTAGCTTTAAGGTATTTTTGTATATTACAAAGAATGACAATACATTTCTTCGAAATATTTTTGTTAATTGAGTCTTGACTTTTCATACATTTTAAGCTGTCAAAATTAAATAATATAAAATACAAATTGTAAATGTTTTCTTTTGTTTTATAAATTTTAAATACTTAAAAGTTCCAAACTGAACAATAATTTTAATTTGTATGCAGTAGAAAAATAATTTTAGATGATTTGAAAGGGATAGTTATAGTAATGCTTAAAAAAATATCTAAAGAAATAAAAATAAACAAATAAACAAAAATAATCGACACGTTAACTACTTCGGTATGTTGGAAGTGTCATCGGTCCAACCTAAAGGCGTGGGCGCTAAGCCAATCACCGGAAATGTTGGAATTTCCTGGCAATTGATATAAGTCAAGGCCAAACGTACCCAGAGTAAAATGTCCCACATTCGTTATCTTCGGGTAAAATTTTCACCAGAAATTTACAAAATGCTCGAATGAAACCTTATTTTTTCCTTGGCACTGAATAGTATTAAGGAATTTTCCTAAACTTTTGCCCTGTACGAACTGGAAAAGGGATATATGAAATATCGGGTTAATTTTTTTAATTGTTCAGCCTGCAACAATTTTAAAGACTTACGAAAAATTTTGTAAGGAGAGTTCGTTTTTCCTTTAATATACCATTATTTAATTGCTCAGGCAAAAAAAAAAGGAATCGACAACACAAAAAACTGCAGAAGAATATTTTATCGGTTTATCTGAACACTGCGTTAATTATTTAAAAAAAAAATTAATACGAATTCTTGGAAACTGATATTTATTTTTTACGATAAACGGCAAATGATTACGAGCGTCTATTCTCGAAGGTCGGGAGGAAGTGACAAAGATAATTAGTTATGCCATAATAAGTTTTATCCTTGAGTTGCAAAGAAAACTCGCTTTTTATTGTTCACTGAAGGTTTTGTGGTTTCTTTTTATTTGCCAAATCTCCTGATAAAATTTCCAGAATTATAGTTTTAGTAGAATTTGGTTGAATTGTCGTACAATAATACTTTTAATCAAATGTACTTTTTAATGCTCTTTTTTATGTTAATCTTTAGTTATTAATAGTTGCCAATAATTTGGAATGCAACGAACAGAATGTTTGTCTCTTTAGATCTGTAAAAATATTCTCCTTAAGTTGCTTTGCCCTCTGAGATGAGTTCATGCGAGCATAATTATCCACAATGTAGTCTGCACTGTTTATAGTGCAATTTCTTTGTCCATGAAAGAAACCAGACTCAAGCCCGAATAGCATTTGAATGAATGGCTAAACAGGAAAAGAATTCTCCGTAAAATCGACGAGTCATGTTTCACGAATTACAATTTTTGGCACTGTCAATTTTGACACTCACGATGAGATTTTGCATTTATTTCATATTCTGTTGCTTTTATGACAAGTTCCTACGTTCACTTTTGTTTAAGACTTTTTTGTACATCATTACGTTAGAAAACAAATTAACTAGATGTTCGCAATAAATGAAAAAAAATCTTCTTTGTCCTTAAATAATAACGATATTTCTATCTTTATTACCTTCTGTTTTTATATTTATATGCAAAATAGAATCAAATATGTTCTAAATCTGTTCCATATTCTCAGTGAAAGAGTTGATATATTCTAATTCCGTATTACCTTTAACGGCCAATGTTGCAGCTGAGCAACATTCAATGTTTTCGATTTCCCTAATTTTCAGGTAACGAGATTAGAATTTCGCAAAATCGCTGCATACATTAGATCAAAGTAGACTATACCGCATCTCATAATGTGGTTCTGAGTTATGAAAACAGTCAATAGAAATCGAGAAAATTATTATTATTATCATGAAATTCTTCACGATCAAAACAAAAACTATACAAATTTTTAGACCTTTTTGAGTTTACAAATTTCCCTTCTAAAAACTTCTTTTATATTTTGTAGAGCTTTACTAGATAATGGAATTTTTATTTTTCAAATAAGCAGTTTCCATTATAAAACCAGAACCGTTATTTAAAAGTTGCTGGTTAGACGGCCCTTTTTTAAGCCTTACAACCGCATGCCAAAGGACAATCCACCAGGATAATTCCTTCGAAAGAAATCGTGTTCAGAGACGAAAACGACGACAGACATCACAGTGAATTCATTTTTTCTCAATCAGTGATTCCGAAAACGTCGAGATTTAATGAAATCTGCGAAAGTAATTTTTTATATAAATCTAATTCCTTCTCATTGAGATGGGAATGTAAAAAAGGCAATGTTATAAATCAATGGTTTGAAAATTTAAATCTTTGCAAGTTTAAAACATTGACATGTGATTAAAATGTGTCGAAATGAAAGTCTTTAAAAATGAAACAGTTCTTTAGACTGGCGTTCGTCGGCTTTTTAAATTGAAGAGTTTCAAGTTAAATATGCGTAAATTGAAACTGTCTCAAAATGAAACAATGATTTAGAATTGTAACTCTTACAAAATTCTGCGAGAAAAAATGGTCGGTTGGGCAAACAAATGCAGTTTCTATAGATAGAAGTAACAAAATATTTTCTTTGTCTCAACAAAAAGTTGGTTATTTCCACAAAAAATTTGTTTGAATCAGCTAAAGTTGAATTAAAACATCAAAAAGACGATAAATCAACAAAAAAATTTTGAATCAACAGTTACCGTAAACATTTTTGAAAAGTGTTGAACCTTCATGCATTCAAAATTAAAAACGAAGTGTCTCGTCTCGAAATTCAGGATGAATAGTCAAATATTTTCATAAGTCAAAATTTAGCGTTCCAATTTTTATATTAAAGTAGTAGACGTGCCAAAAAACTAGTCTCTGGAAAAAAATTGTCTTTGACTTTAAAAATTAAAGGAATATTATCATTCATGTCTTATGAAAGAAGGGAAACGCACTATTTTTCTAAAACTCTTTCCAATTTCGAAAATAAGTAAATAATCTTCAAATATAGATATTTTTTAACTAAATTGTACCTTTACAAAATTATTTTAACGATTTCACCAATAGAGAAATTTATTTTTTTTTCTACTGAATTATAATTTAGCTTTACTATTCTAAATGAGAAATGAAAATATTTTTAATATGTACGTAAGTCCTTGTTTTGTAGAAGTGTATCGTAGTCCCGAAATTCAGGATGAGTAGTCAAATATTTTTGATAAGCTTGGTTAGTCATCCCAAATTCTCTGGATGACTAGACACAGCCTGGTTTTTTTATCAGTGAAATATACTTTCTGGGGTCTTAGCTTAAAATAAACCCGGATACTATCAAGTCCTTGATTTTTCCTTCCTAGGCTACAGGAAGAGTTAAATTAAAAGGAGGGATCACCAGGATATAAGGACCGCGGAGTTGAGAGGCAAGTTGAGATCGCATTGATACAGTCCACGAGGATTAATTGCGGGTGCCGTATTGCTCGCAATGTGCATCGACTTTCATTCTGAAGTCAAAATTCCCTCCAAGTGAAATATACGAATAATTTAATGTAGTCTTTGTAAAAAATGAGTGAGCTCAATATCCCATTTAACAAAGCCTTTAAACTCCATATACATACTTCTTTTTTTCGTAATACATTATGAGGCAATTATTAATGAATAATTGAAAACCGGTAGCTATACATTTATGTTAATATTTTGATAAATTCATATAATCTTAAATTATTTTTATGAGTCATTTTTCAGAGTGATTGGGTTTCTTTGTACTTAATTTAGATTTGTATTATAGTTACAATTTTTTTCAAGCTTCTCAGATTACATAATTTACACATTTTTTGAGGCACCTTAATAATTGATTTAATATGATTCCTAGATGGCCGGAAAATCTATTTTTTCTTGGAATGTGATACATTAACTCATTAAGCATGTGGTTTCAGTTCTTCAAAAAAAGCAAGTGTTATTTTCACCGAAATCAGAGTGTTAAATTCACCCGTAACACATCTATTTTGCATAACGTGAAGTTGTCGGGTTAAAAAAAGATCACCTGAAAATTACTTGCCACAAAAATAATTATTTCTTTTTAGAATGACATGATTACATATCAACTCTTTTTGAATGAGTACGAAACAATTGCTTTTAAAATTACTAGTTTTGTGAGTGAACCCAAAATATTATGAGGTTTATCCTTTCATCAGGATTCTAATTATATATCTCGTTATAACCTGAAAAATTTACCACCTCTAGATTAAAGTTACTCTTTTATGTTAATTTTTAACAATGATGGATTCCGGGAAAATGTATCTTTCTTCTTTTTGATTCTATAGTGTGATTTCACAGGTGTTTCCGTTAACCCAATTCAACAATACTTATTTGATTTTCCAGCCATTTGCAATAAATGTCTTCTTTTTGAAAATAAAACAAATATTTTTGCAGAACAAACAAAAAGATCGGCTATCTTAACACTTCCTGTGAGTCAGTCAACTCGAGTTGTTCCATTTATTGCCATTCATTTTACGACAATTTAATTACAGAATAAAATCTTTTAAGCGTTAGTAGTGTACACATCTGTAAAATCTTAAATAATAAAAATGCACTCATTAAGCAATTTAGCTATACAAATTTTAGGATTATTTATCAAATTTCTTTGTAATCATAAAAACTGACAATAGTAATAAAGAATGTAAACTTGAAAAATTTTTGCTTAAAAAATAGGATATATATATATAGGATATAACATGGAAAAAACTCTCGTAGAATCTAAACTTAACTGTTTAAGAGTTTAGGATAGGCCATACTTTTCTAAAAAATTTATATCAAATTTATTACATGGTTCAAGACAATATTCGAAATAGTGAGAAGAGTCCGCGATTTATTTCATGGGTCTCGAAATATTGAAAAGATATTCCGAGAGTTATGGACTCACAGTAAATTTGAAATTTAAACTGTATGAAGATAAAGAAACAGAAGACAATTACTTTCGTGGATCATTCTGTGTCAGATCAAATTGATACCTTCAAACTTAGTGTGATAATTCGCGGGCTTTTTTCATTATTTCGAGGATTGTTTTGAACCTTGTATCAAAGTTATATGAAATTTTGATAATTTTGTAGCCTATTCTAAAGTCTTATACAGCAAAATCAATTTTCGACAACTTTTTTCCGAGTAAATTTTTAAGTAAATTAGTTTATAAGCAGGCCTGACATTACCAAACTTTGATTAGTTATTATAGCCTCTCTAGTTATATTGCATGCGTTTCAAATTTTGAAATTTATTGGGTGACAATTTAATTGTTCCAAATGTAAAGAAACAGGTTTTAAAAATTTTTCTTTACTATTGTCATAAATCTTAAATTAAACTTTACCTAGCTTACTCCCCCTCACCTGACTCTATTCAGGTAAATCGCTCTCCTTCAATTTCCTTCACTGTCACTAAATATCAGAAATCACATCCTCACATTTTCCAATAATACATATTACATTTAAATAACTAAAACTTCATCATATCAAATCTTTCACTGAAACAACGAAATACGAAAATAACGAACCAAAGAATGATCTATTATCCACTTAAACGCAAATCTTCATTTAATTTTCGAAATAGAAATTATGCATCCGTTTTCGTCTACGGCAACGATTAGAGTCCCAATTGTAAACACGTGGACGCGTGTCACGAATATCGCGATGACAAATTTCCCAAGAGATGGTCAGATGGATCGCAGCATCCACACTATCGGACCACTCATGAGACACTAACCGTTGAGAGAACAAGTTGAAGTTAGAGGTGAGCTACTCAGCAATTGGTTGTTCGAGGAGAATGTGTTCCAGTATAAAGTTCCACGGTAGTGGGAGTGGATCAGTATCAGTAGCTGTAGCAGAGACTGTTTTGTGTACATGACTCGCGACCCGGTGGTCGGCCATCCACGTGGTTTCCCTGACCATGGGTGGGGTTTTACTGAACCCCATGGACCAGTTAAGAGCATAAATAATAACACTGACGTCAGCCCGAGCATCCCGAGAATCCTCTTCGCGAAAGTCTCAACACTCTTCACCTCTCCATATCTTTCTTTCTGATACCATCATACCCCCCCCCCCCCCCCCCCCCCCCCCCCGAATGCAAGACATTATGATCAGACCCTTCTAAAATAGTCGGCGTGTGACGTAACTTTCGCGTGTAACATTGAGAGTATGAAATATTACGTCCGCTTTGTAATGCCGTGTTATAAGTGTTAGCCTAGTCGCTTTCAAAACTTTTACGAGTTACTCGTTAAAGATCTTAAGAACATGATTGAAATTTATTCTATTGAAAAATTTGCTTGTTCTACAAATTGAACATTAGGAGAGAGAGAGTTCATTAACATGTTTTGGTTTGTTGTGCTTCTAACCCAAGGATGAGTTATAGGAATATACAGTCTCTAAATCTAAATCAGCGATAAGCATAACGCTAATTCAAATCAGCATACATGCGCTGCTGAATACGAAAATTGTTGAAAGTGAATTAAACTTGAACGAATAAAAATTATTCCACGATTTTTAATTTTTAACAAATTTAAAGTTGAAGAACATCAAAATTTAGCAAATTAAAATTAGAGGGTTTTAAAAAATCAGGATGCACCTCTAAAAATCTATTGGAAGCGTCTTCTTTTCCAAACTACGTTTCAAATATCGATAATAATTAATTAGGTAAGAAAACAATTATAATAAGTTATAAAAAATATCCTATGATATAGAATCTTTAATCAGTCTCAAAACAATTTTGCAGATAATTAAACCCTTTTTATTTGCCATCAAGTAATTGTTAGGTAATCTTCGGGAAGCAATAGATTAATTTATTAACCGCACTAGATCTGAAGTACGTCTCATACTTAAAATGATCATTATAATTTTAGTATTGAAGTTTTTCTTTGTGTTGTGCTATTCACCGGGAAACAATTTTTCATTTGGATAATTTTTTACCGACCGACGACAATTCATTTCTGCGGGGCATTTCAACTCGGAAAGAATCGAGCGTGACTACACTGAAAAAAAATTTGCATTAAATCAAGTGCCGATTTTTGTGAATCAAGAAAATAATAGAATCAGGACAACTATTTGAATCGAGAATATATTTACTCTAAGCAAAAAATTATTGAGCTAATTTGTTCCATTATACTCATTTGCATGAAGTTTAATAAAATATTGAATTAAGAATATTATATTCTCATGATAAGTAACTAAAACTCTAACAAAATGTTTCTTGATCCAAGTAAATTCATATACTTGTTTTGACTACTATTTTAATTGAAACAATGTTCATGTTCTTCAGAAGAGAAAATGAATGTAATCAGCGAAGAAATCATTTCTCTTAGAATAATGCTTGAATATTTTTCTTTAAATAATTATTAATTTGAAACGAATGTCAGATTTACTTCGAAGATACTTATGTTATTAAGATAGAAATACATCCGTTTTTTCAACATAAGAACTGTAGACTTGATGCAATAGACATCAAACACATACTGTGAAAATTAATATATTGGTCTAAATTAATTTACCTCTTACTGCATAAGCATCTTATTAAATATGATAATCGACAAGTTATCATGGTATGAAGTTGGTTCTCTTCGCCGCTAACAATTATTTTGAAATTCAATAATATTTATAAAATTCAAAACATTGATGCACATAATCAATTTTATTTATGCAAATGTAGATAGGAATTTGCAACTTTGATAAACTACTAACTTTAGACTGACACACAAATCAAATCACTCATAAAACTATATAAAAAAATTATAAGTTTATTGCGTCGGTGAGTTTTTCGTGGTAAGAATTAAAAATTTCTAAACAGATTTGAAAAAAGTGTTTTTAACTTTGAATTAATTTTGCAAGAGTCAAAAGTCATTCAATTCCTAAAATTATTAAAAGGTTATGAATGTGCTGCATCTATAATTTTTTCGCTGATTATTTGTATGTATTAATCTACTTAAAATTAAACCATTTCGAATTTTGTTAACCGTGAAACATTTTTGTGAATCGGAAAATGACACTAAATATTCCTGCTAAATACAGGAATTCTTCATGAAGAATCCCTGTATTTAGCAGGAATGTATTTAGCAGAATTCAATAAAAAAATACTATTTTTTTTGGATTCGGCTAGAATAAACTTGATTTTTAAAAAGTAAAAAATTTTGTTATGTGAACGCGTTCGATAATAGCAATTTGAAAATCACAAAAATGGAAAAATTCATGAAAGTTATAAGTAGAAAAAAATAGTTTTTAAAATATAAAATGATCATGTGTTATTTTAATTTAAACTAAATAAGTTTTAGGCAACAGTTTTTTAACATTAAATTAATTTATCCTTGATGAAAAACAAATTCCTTTATTAAGCAGGAATTTTAAAAATAATTTTCAATTTTATATTCTTACTTGCTACCTGAAATAGTTAATATCTTGTTTTATATTTTTATGTTATTAATTTGCAATGCAATGCTTCCCGCGCACTGTAGCGCGCACATAATGTTGCTGTTTTAAATAATTAACTATAGATTTAGGCATACTTACATAATTCTTTAATATTATGTAAATAATACAAAATAAATATATGACAGCATAAAGCAAAGTTATAAGCTTTAAAAAAATGCTTAAAAATACATTACATTTTCTTGATAATTTAAACAAATTTTATGCGTTTTAAAAGCAAAATATTTAAGAAAAAAGAATTCAATAACATTTTTAAAAAGTTTATTAAGAATGCATTTCATTTTATAAAAGAACAATTAAAAAATTGACGATGAAAAATTTTTAAATAAAATAATTTGGAATGCAAGGAGGAAGCAAACAAATATTTTTGATCCAGTTACAGAATACTTGTCTCTTCTGATTTCGAAGTATTTTATATTTGAAAGAAAAATAAAGTAACGGGCACTTTTTTAAATAGGTAATATTTAAACTAGCGATCAATTTTTCTACATATTTTTAATTATTTTCCGGAATTGTTATTTTAAATTAAAAACTGAGTAAAAAAGTATCATAAAATAATTAAATAAATCGAAAACTGTGCGTTTTACAAAGGTTTTTAAATATCAGAAAATATTTATTTATCACTGAGGTTATTAAAGCTTTTTTCAAATCAAAAGTTCTTTATTTTTTATATGCTTTAAATAATTTGTATCCGGATTAAATTTTTAAAGAAAGAAGTATTGAGCCCTTTGTAAAATAAGTGAAGTTAAATTATTTTTTGCATATTTTCCATTGTTGTTTTATGAAATCAATTCCATATTTAAATCTTTGTATGAGAAAAGACCTCGATAAATTGAAAACTTTGCGGTTTATGAAAAATTTCGTATAGCAGAACATTATTTTTTGTCATTGATGTTATTAAAGCATTTTCGTACTTGCAACTTTTCTTTATCATTTATTACCACATTTTATGGAGAATTTTTGTTTACTGTTCATTAATTTTAGATATTTTATAACATTTTTAAATATATTAAGAAAAAATTATCGAGCCTTTATTAAAATAAGTGAAATTTCTAAATAAAAAATGGTATATTAAAGTTGAGTTCCACAACTTTTAGTTTGAAGTTGGTTGAGGCTCACCATGCGACTTGGTACGACTCTGCCTTGAAATTCTTACCTGAGATTTTGTCACCGAGATTTTGTCACCGAGATCCAATTGCTTCGATAACGAAGACGGTAGAAGGCGCGGTTAGGACCACTTAGTTTGGGTAGTTTCGGTAGGGTTCAATCCTCGGCGAGTGCGATTTTTCAAAGCGACTAGGCGTACGATTGTATGTGTAAATAACAGTCTGCACGAATTCCGTATTTTAATCATTTAAAAAATGAAGATTATATAACAATAATTTCGAAAACAATTTTTTTTTCATTGAGAAACAATGTTCAGTTGATGCACTATAGTCTATTGCTCCGATACTACATATTTTTAGATTAAGAAAATATATTCTTGAAGTGTATCAAAAATGATTTCTTGGAAGTAAACTATGTTCTGCATTTGAATACATCTCTATATGAAGTAACACAATAAAATTTTCGAAAAATAAAATGCGATATTCTATCTAAGAATACATTTTCTCAGATTAAGAAAATGTACGCTTGTTCCAAGCATACGGTAGCAAGTATTTATTTATTTGGAACACACTCATATTCTATCGTCCCCATTCGTACCTGCGATTTACTTGATTCAAGAACAATTTTTTTCAATGTAGTTCTCTTATGGGTAGTAACCGTTTTAGAAGTTTAGGTTACATATACTCTGAAACTAATGCCGTGCGGAAAGTTTGAAGCCAAGGACGACTGGGTACTTGATTTTCACTTTTCGAATTTCTTTGCCCTCGCACCCCAGTTTTGTTTAAATGTCCCAAAAACATGTCAAAATTTGAGCGATATCGGTTAATATTTAGGGGTCGCGCAAAATCCATAAAGTTTCCCATTGATTTAACACGGAAAAAAGTCAACTTTTTGTAAATCTAATATTTAAACGCGATTATATGTTACAAATAATTCCGGATTTCAGTATATTGTTCAGAATTCATCAGAAAATAAGAATTTAATCATAAATTTTGAGAAAGAATGGCTTTAAGCCGCTCTTATGGGTCCCAAGTCGGCTTTTAACTAATTTTCATTTATTTAAACAATTTTTATTTGTTTTTTCAGGTAAGTCGCGAAATGAAAGTATTTTCTAGACGTTATAAGTGCTTTGACTAATTATAACAGTGAGATCATTTTTTCAAATAATTTTGCACGTATATTTATATTTATACCATGAAAATAACGCTAAACAAAATTCTGTTAGGTTAACGAAATCTGTGCTTTCTTTTTTCTTAGTTAATGAAACAATAATTTCTCATTAAAACGACTAGAATTCTATTTACTTCAATCATACAAAATAGTAAGGAAAATAATACAGTTATTAGATAGCATTCAGAGATAGCATGTATAAAAGAGCAAGCGTGATTTGTAAGGACAGAAATTCAAATTCCGGGTCACAATTTTCTCCATTCTATAAGACTGAAGGGAAACTTCGATATATAGCAATGTGTTACCGTTTTGAACTTGTGGTATGAGTTACGGTTGGTTTTCTAATTATGTAATGCAACATCGTAGAAATATTTCCAGTAAGATACCACATCAGAAGCGAGTTCGAGTATAACGCACAATAGCTCGGTAAATTGGATGGAAATTCACGAGTCAGAGGCGGTCAGCATTTTTTTCTCATTTCCCTGATCCTCTTATGGGTTCAAACAGGGCAAAATCATGAAACTTTCAAATCCTCTCAAATTTCATCAAAGACATCGTATTAAATGTACCAATGGACTGAAATAATTCGGTGGCTTTCTATTCGTTCATTTAAAAAGAAAACATTTTTAGACTCGCATCAGAAAAATCTACAATATAATTCTCAACTTCCTAAGAGTCTAAAACTATAATTCCTTAGATTTTATTGATTCATCATCTGAATCAGATTTTCATATTTTGATTCGCACGTATGCGGAAGTTTAATCCACCTATTGTTTTACTTTTCTGCTGGTAAAAGTGGAAATTCCTTTCTTTCCCTAACAACTGCAATTAACCGAACATAAACTACGGTAATAAATACGTCGTTCGGCGAATCTGTCTTTGAATTCAAATTCGTAATTATAAGATGACGTGGTTGCTGTACAAGAAGGGTCACGATAGGTCGAAGACACGCTGTGAAAGACGGAAATCCATGGAACATATCCTCCAGCAATTGTGTAATTGGAAGTGCATCGTTAACGGTACTGTTACTGCTTGACGATAGACTATTTTAAATTTGGTTACTCCTACCTTCTTATAAGCATTAAAATTTAATGTCAATAGGCAACCATTATAATATTCTAAGTGCTAAAGTGAACTGCATTCAAAAGTGATAAATAAGTTTAAGATACGAAATGTAAATTAATTAAGCACTTTACTTGTAAATTCTTATGCTTAAATTATAATATATAAGAATATGGCTACTAACGGTTCATCGGCCACAAACCGTATAAAAGCAACACAAATAAATACTTGTTTATATTAAAGTACGTATAGCTTAGTATTAAATGAGGGATTCACTACTCTTTAAATCTTTTGAAACCTTTGTAAACCTTTCAACAATTTTAAAATACCTAGAAATCTTCTGAAAGCTCATGAAATCACGTACATTTTCTTAAATACTTTGCAGTTATTAGAAACCTTTGGAAACGTTAAAAATATGTTGAAATGCTGTGAAACATATCGAAATCTTTGGAAATAACTTGTATTCATGTGAAATCACTTAAAACATTCTTAAATACTTCGAAGAAGGAATAGCGTACTTAGCACAAGGGAGTCTGTGGTATACAGCGATGCAATTTTTTTAAAGGATAAATACAAGTTTCTCCATATTCTCACTTTCGTGGCGCAGGGTATGTGTAGCGGGCGTAAAGTTTCATGCAGCGAGCGCAAGTTTCATGTAGCGAGCGTAAAGTTTCATGTCAGCCCGGCGGCGGGGTACGCATGTGCGAACGTCACTGGCCTGGAAGAGGCCACATTACGCCTGCTTCACGTGCATGCAACGGTGCGTTTTCAAGGGGGGTCGGACAAAAAAAGTGTTGGCTCCCTTAAAATCTCTTGTATTCTTTTGAAACCACTTGAAACCTTTAGAAGCTTAGCAATATCGCGTGACGATTGTTGAAAGACATATTTAAAACTTGTACAAAATCCTAAAAATCACTCTAATTGCCTTGAAGTCATCTAAAATAAGTTTCATATCCCATAACACCCTTTCGCAATTCATGAAATCTCAAAATATTCTTGAAAATCCCTTGAAATATTCTTGTAATACTTCGAAAATTCCTAAAATATATTAAAATACTTTTCGCAATTCTTGAAAATTCTTTGAAATCCATTGAAACCATGAAGTTTTGTGATATTTGATATTGAAAAGCCTTTAATAAATCTTTTAAAACCGTTCAAAATCCATTAAAAATATTTTGTAATACCTAGAAATCCTAAAAAAAAATTTTAAATGTTTGGATGTCGTTTAAAACCTTTAAATCTTTTAAAACCTATGTAAGTTCTGTAATATCCCGAGAAATATTTTTACGCCCGTGTTTAGGTTCAACGAAATTCGGTGAGCGTAGCACAAATAATTCTGGGGAGCCTAGACACTTTGAATTTGGAAGCCATTGAAAACTTTTACAGAATCGTTCAAATCTCTCTAAATCCTTTGAAGTCTCCTAGAATTAGTTGAAATCCATAAAAATGCCGTGAAAATCCTTGTATCCTTACATAGGCGATGGAATCTCAAAAGATTCTTGAAAATCCCTTGAATTTGTGAAATCCTTTGACATATTTTTAAAGTTACTTGCAATCCTTTTTTATGTGTTTTAAAATCTCTAGAAATATTTTGAAATACTTCGGGAATTCCTCAAATCTCCTCAGTTTTTTAAATTCTCTGAAAATTATTTGAAATCGCTTGGAATCACATAGTATTCTTTGTAATCCCTTAAATTCCCCTAAAATCTCTTGAAATCCAGTGAGATTCCTTCAAACTTTTATTAATTTGAATTAATTAGAAATTCCTTGAAACATTATGAAAACTTTGAACTTTTTTAAGAATTACCGAAAATTAATCATTTTGTTATTTAATGAAATAAAGTATAATTCTTTTAATAAAGTAGATCATTTAAGAGGTTACGAATTTCTGATATATTTTTTAAACAAATTTCTCTACCAATAAATTTGGCGGAAAAAATAGGTAATCTAACATTATTATTTTTATTGAATTACAAACAATAAAAATATACTCGAAATGGTCGAAAACACATGCTTAAGTCTTTGCCGGATTTAAGTCATTTGTTTAATTAACAAACAGTTTTCTGTAAACAAATTTTATAAACAAATATGACGTTTTTTCTTTTTTATAAACGATAGATTTTTTCTCGTTAAAAACAAAAAGAATCAACAGAGAGCATTATTTTATTTCAAAATTAAAAAGGTGTGTATTTATAATTGTTATGAATAAAAAAGTAAACTTATCGTCCAAATCTATATTATATATACACGCATACATTCTACCTTCTTATTGTTTTTTAATTGCTATGACCGAAATACATTTATAAAAGCCCTATATTTTGCTGTTTTTGTGACAAAAAACTGATTTTTTGACAAATACAAATCTGTTGTATATTGTGCCAATAGGGAAAGATACAGATCCTCAAGGGAAAATTGAGACACAGCTTACTCCAAAGTTGATTGGCGACTCTGTACCGGAACTAGTTAAACTTTTATGCGTTTTGATTGGCTGAGTTGGCGCTATTTTCAAATCACAATTTTATTTTCAAGAGGATTTAATACACAATAAAGAGAAAACTCAAACAAGAACATTTTAAATTATTGGGAAGGTTAGTTATTAAGGTTAGGGAAAAATAATATTTACTTTGAAACACATATACTTCAAAATTTCCATAAACGAAAGAATTAATAAAAAATACAACTGTTCAAACTTTTCGCGCCCCATGAAAATATCAAAGTTCCGGTACAGCGGCAACTATTGGAAGGGGAAACGTCTTTTAACTCTCCTTAGAGGATCTCTACGGAAAGAAAAGAACGATTTAATGAATGTGAAGTTTGCTACCCAAGCGAAGGAAAAGGAGGAAAAACAAAAAAAGAGCAAATGTTAATTTAATGATTATACATTTATTAATAATTATTAAAATATTAACTAAAACATGAACTTACAATTTCAGAAAATTTTTTGAAGACTCAGGTAGTGATTACAATATATACTTCTTTAAAGAAAATAACAAAATTAAATTATTCGTTATGAAAACACTGCAAATGCAGGTCTTTTATTAGTGTATTTTCTGCACAAAAATTACAGTTAACAATTAAAAGATAACAGTTATAAAAGTTTAGTATTCTTGAGTCTGTTAAAATACTGTATGATTTGGAAAAAAATCGAATGAAAAATGCATATTTCGAGAATTTCTTTATGTACTTTGTTAATAACAGTTAAAAATGCCTAATTTTTCAAAGTTTTTGAATATTTAGTTCTATCTGTTGATTCTTTTTGTTAGAAAATTAATTTTTTTATTACATTTGTTTACAGGAAACGTTTTGTTAATTAAAAAATTTATTTACATTCGGTGAATACTTATGCATGCATTTTTGATGATTTAGAGTACATTTTCATTATTTGCACTTAAAAAAATAATAATTTGAAATTTCCTATTTTTCAACCATTTTTATTGACAAAGTGATTTGTTTAAAAAAACAAAAAATCGCTTCTTTTACGTTTGTCGGGAATTTCATGTTTAGTATTAAAAAAAAAGAAACTTCCAAACGTGTAAACAATATAAGCTGCAGATGAATTTGACTGTGATAGTACATTTCTGGACTACTGTGTGGCGGTTAGTCTTTTCCCGGCCTACCCTAATAATCACTTAATGAATAATATATTAGCATAAAATCAAAGTTGTCTAATATAATAAACGCTGTGAAACATCACACGCTAGAAATGATATGGAAGCTGATGCAAGGATTTAGAGCGTGTCCTGTGAACGTGACAAACCGAAAGGATCGAGTTTTATCTTCAGAGTCGCAATCGTCTTTGCTCAAAGCGCTGCGAATGCCCCAAGGCGAGACCACCTGTGCTACATCACGTTGTCCGAGAGGTGGGGTCTCCTTGACCCCAAGTCACGGTTTGTGGATAGGTAAATACTCCACACTCGTATAAAACGCTAGATATCGCCAGCCAGGATTCTTAGTTGAAGGTGGAAGTGTAACTTGAGGCGACAGCACTAACTTGAGAAGGTTATTTTATGACCCAGGTCACGTCTTTATGCAAAATATATTATTACAAACAAAATACTTCATGTCTCCATGATGTGCTTTCAAGTTCATTGGTCTAAATAGGAATGCTTTATAATTAAAAAGCTTTAAATCGAATTTTGCCACATAGGAATTTCTCCCAATAGTAAAAAAATAAAAATAATGACATATTAATAATAAAGGATGTTTTTTTGTTTTTTAGATAATAAATATTTTTATGAAGTTTTTTCTTACTTTACTGATAATTTTTTATATTATAACAAAAATTCCCAAAATGCTTTTAAAGCAGGGAAAATAGGGTAAAATTTCAAAGAAAGTAGTTCAACTTTGAATAAAAAAAGATGAGCTCTCGATGGAAAATATTATTAATTTTCATCCAAACAGATGCATTAATTAATTAAGAAGATTAATTTTCTACGAAATAGTTAAATCTTCAAATGAAAAATACCAATTTTAGACCAAAAATAGAGCAGATAAATTTCAGGTCCAGAGAATCATTAAAAAATAATTTTAAAGGAGATATGTGACATTTCATCCCGAAAAGAAGAATTTCCAACCAAGCAGAATCAATAGCCAAATGGTTGGATATCCTTATTGGCTTCTATTATTTCAATTCGTATTTAATTAAGCGAAAAAAGCAAATGAAGGGGAAATGGGACAAGTTTCCGGAAAACAGAGGAAAAAAGGGAATTCTTTTCTAAAAAAGGGAAAAGAGGGGTATATCAGAAATAGTATGAAATATGATGTCGGTAAATTCAAAATTTGAAACATAATTTCGATTGCGATGACTCAATTGAATAAGTCAATACAAAATAGATGTACTTGTAAATATATATTTTAGTTTTACGATAAACATATAAGTTAAAGAGCACCGCTAACTATTTAAATTTAATCACCTATAAAATAAGCCTTCGATTCTCAAATGTACCTATTTGATTACCATTGAAAAGAAATATACCGAAAACCCACAATAAAATTTTAATGGAATTGCATCAGAAGTACGCGCTTACTGCTTACGTCTTTTAAGTGTACTCGTAAAATGTAAGCACTTTTAATGTACTTCAAACTATAATCTATGTTGTAAGATCTTCGAGTCACGGTTTCTAGTTCAAAAAATATTATAAGTATTCACTGACTCCTCACTAAAAAAAGGTCTTGAAGTTTAAGTGAATTTTCGCTAGCCGGAATCTTAAAAAATTGACAAGTATCAGTGAATGACACTGATTTTAAGTCGTAAGCTTACGTTTTTGGATAATTTATTCACTGAAAGTTTTTATTAGCAGATTAACGCAAGTTGGAAGGAAGATCATTGATTCGTCTAATTCTTGATTATCTTTAAAGAGGCCTTTGAGGTAATTAATTTATTTGAACAAGCAATTCGTATTCAAGCGTTTTAAATAAATGAGTTTATTTTATTTATAAATTGTATAAGAAAGTCGTTAAAAGCTACTGTTCACAGTTGACTAATAGGACTGAGTCATCCAGTGACCAGAATGGACTCTCACAAAATATAGAAATAGACCCCAATGGACCACTTGGGGTCTGAAAATAAACTGCATATGTATCATTTTGGATATAAAGCTACTATAAAGTAGTAGCGACAGTAATTGCCTGCAATTCGTTTCACTGCTAATTTCCCCATTTTTAGCTTTCAGCGCAGGAAAAATTTTAAATTGTGAATTTTTTAAAAATAGATTGATATAAGAGAGAAGTACGGACCATGAAACTCTATCTGAACTTTTCTCTCACAGATTAAAAAATAAAACGAAAGATTAAAAAATAAGGCTACAACAGAATTGAATCAAAAATGTTATATTGCTGACAACAGTTTCTCTTTCTGTAAATTTTTTTGTTGTGGAAAAAAAAGAATCTCGGGTCATAAGGGTGGCAGAAATCCAGCGAATAAGTTGCGTGTCGCGCGTGAGCCAGAAGCAAAACACGTGGTTCGCCTTTCGTTTAATTATAGACTATGCCCTTCTCTTTCCTTAGTACACCCTCGACAACACGAAATTGGAAAGCTCAGCCTGAAAGTGCACGAAAGTCACTCGCAGAGATTTAAAAGCCGTGATTTTCTACAATTTTCTATAATAAACGTCTAGCAAGATTAGTACCTACTCAATTTTAATACCCATTTTCAAGAAACTTAAGATAAAAGTATTTTAAATGCATCTTATCCCAAGCTGTTTCCTAAAACTAATTTCCCAAGAATTTATTCCCTTACAAGAAATCTCTCACAAGAAGTGCCTCACAAGAAGTTCTGATAAAAACTTTTTTTTTTAGTAGAATCAGGATTCGTAAATTTCAAAAAGATCTTACCAGTTATGTAAAACATCCTAATTATATACTTGACGATACAAATGATCCAAGATTCATTTAATTCATACCTTAATTCGATGTGACTTTCGAAAATTTATATTTCCTCAATTGGGACGTGAGATATTCACGAGTATGCACATTTTTTCTATTGAGAGGTAGCACTTGAAGAAATGACCAAGTTACCTAAATTTTGTATCTGGACCCAGGATATGACGCGGCTTGTTTCCCGGAGGTAAACACTTCAGATAAGTCAAGAGCCATTATCCCCCGTCTCTCTTCCCCCTCCCCAACCACAACATAGAGATTAGGATCGTTGCCGCAAACAAAAAACAGTGCAAGATCGACTCTTTGAAATCTACAATGATAGAATAATGCTTATACGACCACGACCCCCTAATGCATCACACTTGTCTCACGTGTGGCCTGTGGGCGTAAGAAAGAATTTATCGATCCTTTCATTGGTAGTTGATAAACGAAAGAATTCGATCTCTTTGAGGTAGGTCAGTATTCACCTCATTCTTCAATATAGTCTTTCCTTCAAACTTCAAGGTTTATTTTTTCAATATTTTAATATTCAATATTTTCATTTTTTTCTTCAAAAACTATTGAATGTATACTTATTACATCGATAAGATGATCTTTTCTGTTCCTAAATAAATGACCGTTCTGTAGCCTACACCGGAAACCTCGCCGAAAACTAGAAGTACCTTTTAGTCTGGGATCCAAGCGCACTTTTGTGTGTATATTACGTCTTTATGAAAATTTGATTCTTTTGCAGCATATTTTCTTGATTCCGAATTTATCGGGTGCCACTAGCACATCTTGGTAATTTTTATTTTGTTCAACATTTTCAATATTTTAAAATAAAAAACGAAATAACTGTTAAAGTTTAAGAAATTTATTATAATTTTTTCATAATTACTTAAGAGAATTGTGATACGCTCAAATCTCAATTAAGGTGTATGTTAATTTAAATAACAGTTTACGAAAAAAAAACAGTAAAATAACGTTTAAAAAAACACCGTTTCTATGCCCTACATTTTTTAACATTTCACTTTCTTTTAAATTATTTAGTAGTATAAATTATCTTCGACTTAGTGAGTAGTACGTGCGGCGGTTTGTTTAAACATAATTTTACTGCTTTTCTCGCAAAATATCAATTTAATGAACATATACATTAGCCAAATTGGAGCGTATCATAATTCTCCAAGTAACTATGAAAAAATCATTTTAAAAATTATTAAACTTTAAGAGATATTGCGTTGTTTAATTTAAAACAGAAAATTTTAAATAACTTCGAAACGACTAAGAATTTGATGGATAAACCTGAAATATTCAGGAGAATATTCTTCACAAGAATCAATAAATTTTTCATCAGGACCTAAAATGGACATGAATGTTACTTGACACAAACGGAATTTCTTCTTGAATTTAAGGTTGAAAGAATTTTCATATTTCTCAAAAAGAATCTTTTTGTAGCAAACCTTATATTTTTTTGATAAATTTAAAATAAAGATAAAATGAAAAATAAATGTTTTTTATGACCTTTGAAACTTGAGTTTTGATTCCTTGTATTTTATATTTGACGATTTTGACTCATAATTTTAGAAGTATTGTTGTTATGTTCACTTTTGACCCCTCGCGGAAAAAATGCATAGTTGAAAAAAAAGAATAATAAAAAAATCAAATAAATGAAACAAAAATGTTTTTGAAAATAGTCATTTTTGTTTTTGAAAAAGCCAGCAACTGTGCTCCCGATTCATGGATTTTGATATGGGGCATTATTTCTGAAGTTCACTGTACCGACTCAAAACATCAAAGTTGTCCGATCTAAGTCAAACATGGACAAGAATTGTATTATTCGATAGTAGTTTTATTCAAATTTGTTGGAGATTTCCATGGATATCGCCCATTTCGGCGATTTTAAATCTTCTAATGGCAACGAAAAAATTGTTCGTGTACATTTGACGTTATTCATAAAAAGTCACTTTTTTAAAACTTATTTTAGACCAGAAAGAAAGCGTTTGAGAATTTTTCTTCGAAAACAGAGAATGAAGTAATCTGCCGGTATCGACAGACAGCTTATATATTTTTTTTCGTGAATTTATGTAAAAATATGTAGCAGTATTTTAATTGATATGACTTGATTCTAATTTATATTTTCATGTTAAATTTACGTTCCGTATTTTCCACTTCATTCTGACGCAATGAGAATTAAAAATTTAATCCTTCCTCGTTTCGTAAGAGCTTTGGGTCATTATTAAGGATTACATTACGTTTTAACGTTCCTTCATCGACGTTAATGTGCATCAAGTACCACTGGATCGTCCGTCTAACCATTCTCGCTCATTTTTTCGAGTTTCGCAATAAAAAGTCATGGCTCGTAAAATTCCGATGGGCTCTGAGGCGAGAGACTTTTTCTGTGATCTATGGTGGATTTTGTTCGTTGCAGCTGCACGAACGCGTGCCGCTCTTTCTGATCTTATATGTACCTATATTCAGTCTTGGAATACTAAACGCTCTACTATTTTTAAGGTTAAATAAACCGACCTGAGGGGGAAGATTTTCTTAGAAACATCTTCTCTAATTAGGAAAATCATTTCTACTTTTACCTTAATGAGAGAAAATAATTTCGATTTTATTAGACGTGAAACTTGAATGGGGAAAATAATAGAAAAATTTTGAAGTTGACTCACCATTTGCTGAGCACTCTTGGGCTTCCGATTAACATCAATCACTTTCTGATTTGCTGGAAAAGAAAATTCAGTGTCTTAGGAAATTAATTTAAAAAATGAGAGCAAT
>NC_046665.1:76859369-76883010 GCF_010883055.1 Belonocnema kinseyi | reverse complement strand
CCCCAACGAAACAGCCTTGTTGACGAACTTAATTTTATGTGCCATCTCCCCCTCCAGAAAATTAACGTGTAAAAATTTCCTTTCAATAAAATTAACGTAAAAGCCAAAAAATATATTTTATTCACAACAAAATAGTTTAATTTTCAACCGTGAAAATCTTGTTCCAGACAAAAAAACGAATGTTTCGAATCCCGTTGAAATTTCAACAAAAAAGTTCATATTCGACCAAGAAAAATTACTTTTCTTCCATACAAGACAATTTTTTTATTTAAAAATACGAATTTTCAACAAAGCAGTTGAATCTCCGACCAAAAAAAAGATTACTTTATAAAAAGTGTTGAATTTTCAATGTACAAAAATGGGTTTTCAAGGAAATGGTCGCATTTTCCAACAAGAAACATTAAAACTCAACCAAAAACCGTAGAATTTCCTAGCCAAAAAGAAGAATTTTTTATATGAATTTTCAAAAAGCTGAATTAATCATAAAAAAGGAATTTCTAACAAAATAGTGCAATCCTCAAGCAAATAGATAAATTTTCAATCAAGAAAGATGAATTTTAAACCAAATAGTTGAATTTTCAACTAAAAAATGAATTTTTTGAGAGGAAAATTAAATCTTCAAGTTTTCACTAAAAAATTAATTTTTAACCAAGAAAAGACAAATTTTGAACCAGTTTAATTTAAAAAAAGGCGAACCTGAACCAAATAGTTTAATCCTCAACCAAAAAGATGAATTTTCAACAACCAAGATTTATTTATTTTCTAACCACAAAGACGAATTTTGAATAAAATACATGAATGGCTTACTTATGAAGAATTCATTTCCAACCAAAAATGGGATAGCCAATAAATACCAAATAATTTGTTACCAAACTTTTATAAAAATAGTTTAATTTGTAATCAAATAGTTGAATTTTGAACCAAATATATGAGTTTTCCACAAAAAAGTTGATTTTGAACCAAACAGTTTAATTATGTACCAGATTGTTCAATTTTCGAACCAAGAAGATTAATTTGATATAAAAAAGGCGAATATTCAACCAAATACACGAAAAGACATGAATATTTAACCAAATAGTTAAATTTTTAACCACAGAGATGAATCTTAACTAAAATCATAATCTTAAAAAAAATGTAACAAAAGAGTTCAACATTCAACCCAAAGGGTGATTTTTTGACCAAGGTTATCGTTTACCCCAGCAGTTGAACTTTCAACTAAAAATATAATAGACTTTTCAAACCAAAATAGTTGCATTTTCTTCTCGGGTTCTGTAAATAATTCAGCTCGACTAAAATATAAGAGTGATTTGGAAACTTATTGAACTGTACCGTCGCAGGGGCGTCTTGCGCAAAATTCGGAAACTTTGTTAAAATTTATAATCAGGAAACGTACTAAACTTTATATAAGTTCGTAACGTTACTTCTACCACCAAGACCACCAACACCTTTAAATTGGTAACGTAGCTTATGGATGGCCTCTTAATGGACGTCTACAATAGCCTTTATAGGAAGATGATAATGAGTTGAAACGACAGAAAAATAGATGTTTTTAACAAGTTCCCATGTTTTGAAATGTATTCTTGGTGTTGTAAGAGTGGTACCTATTGTGATCGTGTCGATGTACGAGACTAACTGGTTGTACGTGACCGATGTCACCTGGGTCCTTCACTTTACTAGTTAAGCCTTTGGTTAACTAACTGTCCATTGCCATAAAAGTTTTCGAGTATATATCCTGTCACTGAATAATTGTCAGTATGACACGTAACTCGCCTCAAAATTTCATACCGTTTATTCTACTCTTCCGGGTTAGCTGTCTTGTCACAATCTCACAATGGAAGCAAATTAACAATGGAACAGGAAGGACTTAGTCAATTTTTTATACGATATCACTGAATTGTATAAGAGTGTCGGGCTAAGCTGACGCTTGTTTTCAAGTGGTTTTTTAATTGAAAAAAATAGCTTGAAAGCGTGTTAAGTATTATTGGATCGAGAATTTATCTGGCTACTAAATGCTGCTTTTGATTTTAAAGTGCAATGCTTTGTTTATTAATTACTATAAAAAAAAGTGAAGTGATGGAAAATCCGTCGAGCGAAAAAGTCGTGGGCGAAGATAACACCCTCGTGGGACTAAGTCGACATTTGACTATAATTGTTGAAGAAAGAACAGGAAACATTTTTAAATTTGTATTACACAGTCTGTAGTCAACTAAATTCTTTTGGGATCTCCTACGGAGCAAAATATATCGCAAAACCTTAACATTGAAATGAAGCACAATATGATAACGTACAAGCAGGTTCGGGAGCTTTGTACGATATTAAAATGCACTAACATTACGTGCAGAAGTGGCGACTCGGTTTTGGTAGGATGCTAGTTATTTTTCCTCAACTTTATTGGGGTGCTGAACGGGAAATCTGGAAAGGACCCGACAAGAACGTCACGCTTCGCTGAAAAGGCACTAGCCTAGACTCTCTGACCAGATTCGAGCGAGGGTGCCTTTCTATTGCACTACTAAACAGTAAGGTCCTTTCTATATCCTTGCTCTATTTCCCTATTAATTCCTAATTTGATTATAGGTTATGTGGTGACATGTTATGATTTACAAGATTTTGTAATAATTACAATTAAAGTTCTTCTCGGGTAGAAATTATAACATGTTTCTTAAGAGGCCCTGTCTCAAAAAATTATGAAGTGTGATGCTATGGTTGCAATAGTAAAAAAGTTTAACTAGCACATTGCCATAATTTGTTACCAGAATTTTTTTATACACAGAAGGAAAATATTAATCCAAATTTAAAATACATTTTCTCTGAAAAAGTTAAATTAAACATTTTACACATTTATGTAGCCTCTGACAAACATTCCTCCGTTTTCTCGTATTTTTATTGACATTAAATTCTTAAGTAAACTTTGCACGTTATTCTAAAACGAAATTAATTGTTGAATTTGACTAGAGAAGACGTTCGATTACTTATAACTAAAGAGATACGCAGTTTATTAAAATATCCGCAAACCCCGAGAATCGAACACACGCACCGCACGCTTATAAGTCGAACGCCTATTCACCATAGCGACGATGCCACGCTGAGTACCATATCATAAATACTTGACAGCATTCATCTGATACTTTCGAACTTAAGAAAAAAGGTTCTTGAAACTTGATTTGTTAAATATGATTTTTAAACGTACTTAGATGATTTTAAATTAAATCAATATTTAAGAAAAATTCTTTTCAAATTTTTAAGGCACCAAAAAATTTTTTATTTTATCAGGAAAGAATTTAAGTTTTAAAAGTTTATCACACTTTTTTACGTAATATGAATATATCTTGATTATAGTCGACAATGATATAAAAATGAAAAACACAATTTTCGACAAGCATCGGAAAAAACTTTTGATTTCCGAAAAGACTTTTTATGTAGTAAAATGTGCCATGTTATGCAGAATGCCGATAAAGGTAGGGCATTAAGACCTACTTTTATTTAAAAACCCCAAGTTCACACGGTTTATAATTTTCTTTGAAAAAGCAAGTGTCGGGTTAGTCCTACTGTTGGCTTAACCCCACTCTCCCCTACGAAGAAAGTATTTTAAATGCTAAATTTCTCAACTCAACTCTTTATTTTCAAAAATCTAGTGGAAAATGATTGCATCTTTAATAAATAATTATGCAAATATTTATAAGTAAAAAACATAGCTTATCAAGTAGTTTTATATCTCAAAACTCTCAAATTGTTTGATAAATTACTTAATTTTTTAAAAAGAATTTCACTAAAAAATCATAAAGTTTTGAATAACACTTACAATTTCTAAAAATGTCAGGTTGCGATAACTTTTTATTGGGTATTCGTGTTTTTAAACAAAAATCATTATCAAAATTTCCAATTTTCAACACGTTTATTTCATGTTAGTGTTTTACACTGTAAATGGGTATTTTTAATAAACAAAAAATAATTCGATTTCAGCCATTTATGTTTTCGACTTTGTTAGCCGTTTTTTACTGGAATTTACATTTTTTTAAATTATTAGACTGTAAAGGTTCATAATCTTCTAACGATTTAAGGTTACGTTAGACTTTTATACCCAAAATTAGTATTTTAAAACAGAAAGCATTATAGTTTGAAAAAGATGTCCAATTTTTGAATAGTTTCAGGTTATTTTAAAGTTTTACACAGGAAATCGGAAATCGATTATGTTAGTGTTTTAGTCGGAAATTCTTATTATTAATTTATTTAAATATTTCAAGCAAAATTCACAACTTTTTAACAAGTTTAGGTTATGTTAGCGTATTACATCGGAAATAAGTATTTTTACTAAAAAATAATTAGATTAAAAAGATTTAAAATTTGAGTGCAATTGAAGTTTAATCATGATGGTAAGGTAATGGTTATTCTTTAAATTATCATTCAATCCTTAAACTCACCATTTTTTGTTATGTTGGCGTTTTATATTCAAAATCGATACTTTTAATAAAAAATAATTAGATTTTAGAGAAGATAATAAAATTTTGGAGAATTTTAGGATTTGTTACTATTTGTCACCGTAAATCGGTTATTTTAAATAAAAAATAATGAATTTAAGTAAAAAAAGAGGATTTAAAATCTAAGAAAATTTTTCCTATATGAATAGATTTTCATAAGTAATTACAGTGAAACCCTTCAATAGCCTTCCTTTCTAAAGCCCTTCCGAGAATTGACGCCGCGCCGCAGGTAGGTCTAACAGGAGCTGCGCGAGGCCTGCGGTTGTCATCCAGGCGAGCATTCAGGCGTGGAAAAAACAAAAGTGAAGCGGGCTATAATGAGTCAATTCCCACTCACCGTCAGCCCCAAAATCGGTGCTATACAAGAGTTTCATTTTATATTTATATTGCTTCTCTGTGATCGAAATAACGATCTTATACTCATCCATAAATATTAATTTTTATTCATAACTGTTGTTATAAAGGGATCTTTTAAATTTATGTATAAAAATCAATATTCAAAAATCGATTTAGGATCATGTAGACAAAAAGCACCAATATCAAATATGATTTGTTGTCAATTATGTTAGTGATTTTCATCTAAAATTGCTGTAATTAATCAAAAACCATTATATTTAAAAGAAAATTTATCATTTTCGAACAACAATAGTGTATTTTAGTGTCTTTTACACCTGAAATCGCTTATTAAAACAGAACTTATTTGACTTCAGATATTAAACGTACATTTTTTAACAACTTCAGGTTATGTTAGTATTCTCGTTGGAAATTGGTTGTTTAAAACAAAAAAGCAACGGTTTGATTTTCTATACAATTAGACAAAAATATATATTAAAGTTAACGTTTGTTTTCTTTTCGATTACTTTAGGTGATAGGTATTAGATACTATGAAATTTTTTTTTATTGATATTAGTTTTATATTTTAAATTAGGAATTGTGTGAAGTAAAAGAATAATTACACGCATTGCACGCGTGATTGTTTTCTAGTGAATTAAGAAAAAACGCGAGGGCTACTTAACAAATAAAATGCTGCCTATAAAATTATATAAATTTTAGCAAATGGAAAAATCAACTTACTGACAGCCTCGACAAGGTCTGCAAGAAGAACCCCATCACAAAGATCAGCCTGAAGGTCTGTGACTCGCCTTTTACAACCGCCTCGTTCCAAATAATGATTTGCCCAATCGGTGTAGATCTAAAAAACGTAGAAACAATAAATTAGACAAGTGCTATTTATCGCTCAATATACATTTTCACAAGTAATGTAATCTCTTTTCCTTCCCAAGCATTTTAAAAATTATAAAATCTTGTTGCATAATTTGTCAGTAAATTAAAAAGAAACAATATACTATCATATACACAATTTTATGTTTGGGTGTCGTATTACAAGTAATTATTACAGAAAGAAATACGAAATTGTTTCTTCCCTGATGGAAAATAAATTGGTATGGTTAAATCTGCGGATTACAGAAACCCCAGAAAATAAAATAAGGACCAATAGAAGAGAATGTCAATCTCGCCAAGAATCCACCACAAACTATTCTCTTTCATTATCCCTCTTACTCTTAATTCTACTTTCTAATAATAAACTGGTCATTTATTTATTGCACAATACTCTGACATAAGATGCAAAAGTTCGGATTTGAAGGTCAATCCGTAAGACTGTGATCTTGACTGCCTTTATAAGAATTGTTGAATTGGATTTGAAGCTAGTTTTACCAGACACAATAATGATTCCAAATCGTCAGCTAACTGCCTCTTTCTTTCAATTTAATCAAGGCTGTCTTCCAATAGGGCTGCAATTTGCCAGTGTGTAAATCCAACCAAAAAACTTTCATTTTTTTATTAAGAGCATTCGAAAAATGTTGGCCGATAAGTAGTAGAGCAAATCGTTTATAACAGCAGTATCTACTGATTGCATACTAAAAGTACAGTGATTCAGAAACATTTTTATTACTGTACAACTCAAATATGTACAAAACGCAGTCCTAAATAGTCAAAAATCATTATTTTAAATCATTTATTTAAATTTAATGACAATAATTTACGTTGTATAAGAATTTTTTAACGCTCTAATAGCTTTTGGAAGATAATAATTGTTGGTGGAAGTGTTAATGATTAGAAATCTTTCCATCAATGAAAAATCGTTACCAATTAGAAAAATACCTTTTAATCAATTAAAAACAAGATTTTTCTCCTTTTTTCTAGTTTAATGACAATTTTCGAGGTATAAGGATTTTTTCATCGTTACATAGGTTTCGGAGAATAGTCAATTATAGTTAAAGGGTAGCAGTACAAACTTAGATAACCCAAATTTTTTCCGTAAGTGGGTTTTTTGCATAAAAAAACTTCAGAAAATCAAAAGCATGTTGTGTTAAAAATATTTTTTCAAAAGCTCATTTTTCTTTTAATCTCTGTACTTTCCTATCTTTTTTATTAATTGTATAACCTCCTTACATTTTTAAACCTTTTTCTGACCAAATTCCTGTTACAGTAAAATAATAATTTACTTCTTTTTAAAAAAAAAAAGCTTTTAAATAAAACTATTTTCTAATTTATTCAGCACACATAAAAACGCTGGTGTTAAATTTGTTGCAGCTAAAATTTCATTGGTCTCAGAATGAGAGTTTCAGAGAATTTTCAGTCTCATATTTTTTCCTATGAACGTAGTTGCACATCTGGGCAACTAGGGGAATGTATCATTTTGAGACTGAATTTCGGCTCATGTTAAGAATTGTGGAGTGTTGAACCTGTCGAAGCAATTATTCGCTTTGCGATATTAGACTAAATAATTGTTAATAAGCAAACTAATTTGATTAATATTTATCTAATTTTTAATTTTCTTTAACTTAACAGTGCGTACTAATCACTTAGAATCCAGAGGAAATTGCTACGAATGCACAGACAACAATTTCGATGCAGGCGGTCACGGCTTATTGTTTACACCCCGGCTTGGTGGCTTGAATGCCATATCGGTTTTGAGTAACCAAAGATTTGCAAATTATACTACGTCAAGTACAATTTTTATTTCAAGACATTAATACTCACTGATGAATGGGAGGAAATTAAAAGTTAGGTAATTACTATTATAACTTACCTGCTTATCAACATCTATTTCAACCAAATAAAGCCCAACAAAATCATTTTGACAGGTGACTGACTCTAAATGCTAAAAAACAGCCTTTAAATGATGAATCCCCCCTAGATTCTCATAATGAATCTGTGTGGCTCAAATTTGTTGCAACACAATTGAATATCAATTTTGCTGTACTTTGGAGTATCGGTTATTTTCTATGCACTAAAGCACCAATAAAATGCCAATCTAAAATCTTCATTTTCTACAGAAAGCCACTTTTATAATTTTTTTTTACCTAATTGTTTTTCTTTACGTTCAGAAACGATATTTCTTGAAATTATTATCGTTTATTTATAAAGAAACATATACCTTTCTTCTATCTATAGAACTTTAAAAGAAAAATCGTATGTCACAATGCGACACCGTCGCACTAAATCTTTATTTCCCAGAAATAGAATCATTTTTTTTAATGACAAATTTATTATTTATTATTAAGCCTCCCCATATCTCGGGAACTAATTTATATTATTTCTTTAAATTGAAAAATAGATTTTCGGTCGCTATCCAAAGACGTTTCTTCCACTTTATCAAATCAATATATAGCGGGAGTAAGTTTTCATTTTTTGTGTCAACTGAAAATTATTTTACTGAATGTTATTTCGCTTTTCTGAAAAAGTCCGATTTTTTTTTGGTTATCTAGTTATGTGCTGCAACTCTTCAGTTGTAAATATGAATTTTTAGAACCGATTTCATCCATTGAGCCTTTGAAGAATAAATTTTTTGTATGTATAAAATCAGTTTTTTCTGCATCCAATGACCACTTTAGGATGTAAGGAAGCAAAAAAAATCAAGATCAGAAAATTGAGATTTTTCGGTCTTTTCACATTTTTTCCTAGAAAAATAATAATGATTTTTTATTTGAAACCCAGCATACGGATTTGAAAATTTACTGAGGAAGTAAAAAAATGTTTTTCAATCTTATAGTGCTAAAAATAACTGATGAATACTGAAAAAATCAAGGTGGTAAGTATGCTTACGACTGTGCTTGTGAGTATTAACAAAATTATTTCGAGCCAAAATAGCAAAAAAATCGCTATCATTAGTTACTTTGAGCTTTATCGTCGATGCGCGAAAATAAGATATATATATATTAATGACTCTAATCTTAATTGCTGTTTCTGAAACTTTTTGCAGGTAATACGAGTACTAAACTACAACTTTAGGACCCCCTCCGAATTTGAAAAGAAAATACAATATTCTTTCGCTTCGCCCTAACCTACAGCCTACACCTACACTATTCAACCGATTGGTACAGATATTTCAATATGAGTTTGCATACATATGACGAATTGACCTTTATCAGATTAAATATCTACGATGCGAAAAATTCCGCTAAGTGAAAAGTTATTAACATAGTTTAGGAACTCAAAGTTTGATTAGTAATTCTAAAAGAGTGTGTCAAAAAGGAAAAAAATCTAATCTTGGCGAGATTTTGTCTTTTTTCTCCAATTGCATTAAAAAAATTTAGATATCTTTTAGAATTACTTGTTAAACTTTCATTTCTCAAACGTTGTTGATTCAGCTGATAACTTTGTACTTGGTGGGATTTTTTGCATCGTAGATGTTTTTAGTAAGATTTTAATATTCCTAACCCAATGAAATTTCCATATTCTCCTTTTAGATATCAGAATGAAAAAATCAGGAATGCTGTAAATTCGAAAAAACATGCTTCTTGCTGTCCGATGGACTAAAACAGGCGCCAGCAGACACCTTGAACGTCGAGGATTGGAAATGGCTGTCAAAGAAGCCACCAGCCACGAATTCGAAAGCCCGAATAAAGATAAGGCGATAGCAATGAATACGGTTTAAGAGGTCCGTTAACCGGTCATTATCAAAGAGTGCGTCTTTCATACTTGAAAGTTCTCTTCGAACTTCAAGTCCCGAGAAGACTTTGTCCTCGGATAGCACGAGTCAAGACTATCGATCTACGTTACTTTAGAATCTTTAGACAATGTCATCCTTCCCTCTTCCACCCTACTTTCACGGGCTTATGCATCAATGCACAATTGCAAATTGCACACTGCAACCTCACTCTCCCTTTCATCTCCTGAGTGAGTGCACCGCACTTGTAAGGCCGTCGACGGAGTCGCAAACCTCAAAATTTATAAATGACGTACAAATGAACGAACACCACATCCAATTTCATTTTAAGATACATAAGGGGCCATTTATATACCATGTGGACACTTTAGGGGGGATGTGGTAAAATTCCACGCTTGTCCACGAGGGGCACCCGGGGGGGGGGGGGGCTAGAATCCGCGTGGACACATATTTCCCTAAATATACGGGAAATATACTGAAACGAGACAAGGTATACTCTAGGTATACTCGAAGTTTTATATTGTGTTTGCGCATAATATAATTTAAATTGTCCATGTGGTATATGGATGGCCCCTAAAAGAAAATGTTAATACTAATAGCTGGAATCCATTTCAACGACGACAGGCAGTCCAAATTCAGGACCTAGAAAATTAGGCGTCCATGAAATATGCAGGACTGCCACAGGCTAATATCCCGAGTAAAAATGCTTCGACTTGAGTTCGACTTAGTTATGTCTTGAGTTCGTCTCCAAGACTTTTATGGCCACGACAGGTAAAACGGCGTTTACTTGTCTCAAGACGAGCCTTGTCTTGGCTGAGATGGTCGAACCTTTTTCGGCTCATGAATGAGATTAAAATTGATGAATTAAAATTTTGTAATTATTAAATTAGTTATTTTTAATTTACAAATTCAGAATCTGTGGCACTGAACGAGTAAAAAAATTAATTAAATTAAAATTAAATTAAAAATTAATCAATAATAAACATTAACTTTTATGACCGTCAAAATGACCCTTTTCGTTATGGTAGCTATACACTCGAAGTTATAAACCGCGCGTGTTGAAATCATAAAAATTAAACTCAAGAGATAAATGTATGCCTTCGAAACATATGAACTTGCCTCCAAGACATAAATTGAAGTCTGGCTCCGTCTCAAAAGTGAGAAATGCTCAATTCGACCTCTTCGACTTCAGCATGTCTTGATTGGGAGCCATTCAAGTCGACCTCATGTTTTCAATACAAACACTTATCTACTCTAAAATTTCTATTCCGACATACATTCAATTTGTCGGCTTGCATTTACAGGATTAGACAAAATTCTATTGCTAAATTTAGGGGTAAAACCCAAGGTCAAAATTGCTCGAATAAATGTTAAGAATAATGTTCAGACAAATTTCTATTCATTTATTACAAGCGAAATAAACTTTTGACTTTTAAGTGCTATATTTATATTTCCATTCTTTACAATAGAAACTAAAAACTCAAAAAATTATTAACTTTTTACGAAAATAGAGGAATAATAGGGGAATAAACTCTTTTAAATACAATTAGCGCAGTAATCAAATTGAATTCAGTATGGAATTCTTTCAATTACATATAAGTATTCACGTTTCAACAAAAGAGATGCATTTATTAGTCGAAAAGATGAATTTTTAAACAAGATTCATTTTCTACCAAAAATTACGAATTTTCTACAAAATACATACATGAATTCTCAACCATATAATTAAATGTTTTGCTAAAAAAGAAAATTTTTCAATCAAAAAAGGGTTGTTTAAATTTTCAGTTTGAACCATTAATTAAAGAAAAACTTTCAACTAAATATTTGAATAGTTTAATCAAAAGATGAATTCTTAAGCTAAAAAAGTCGAATGTTTTCCGAAACCTTTCAATTTTAATACCTAAAATATGAATAGATTACGTTTCGTAAAATAAAATCGAAAATTATATGAATCATAGTGAATAATGTGATGAAAGATGCATTTTCCTTAAAAAATTACTATGGTGACTTTCTCTTTAAAAAAGTAGTGAAAAAGTGACAAAAAAGTGATGAATAAGGGACTTTAAAAAAAGTTATTAAAAGTGAGTTAAGTGACTGTGTGGCAGCCCTGAATATATTTTGCAAAGAAAATAAGAGGAAACGTATTTTACCGTTTTAATATAAAAACTTCACAGAGTTATTGAGTTATTGAATTTTTAATATATATTTTTTTGCTCATTCTAAAAACTTCTACAAAAAATAAGTCTTACTCTTTTCACAGAAAAAAACTGAAGATAAACTTTACATCGGTTTCTAACGAAGGATACGCTGCAACCAAAATTAACTTTACAGGATAAACTTTAACGAAATATCGGTTAAACCTTCTTTTGTTTTTCCATGACAATACATGTGTTTTGAAAAACGCAAAGTTCTCTGGATAAAACCTAATCCCTCTAAGAAATTTCCTGCAACAAATTTTATCATTACTTTATTCTGTGTTATGATATCTAGCATTGTTAGAAATAAAAATAAAAAACTTAATTTTGTAACAAACCATTTTTATCAAAAACAAACATTAATTCGTGCTTATATAAATATGAAATTGGGTAAATTTTATGCTGACTAAATTACTTTTGGGGCCACGAGAATGTTTTTGTTTGAAAATTAAATATTTTAGTTTTTATCGAAAGATATCACAAAAGACTGAGAGTTATTTTGTTACAACATTTTTAAATTAAATAAGTTTTTTTAGCATTTTTGGTATCCATTTGAAACTCATATGAACCTGTGCTTGCACTTTGTTAACTTGCAGGAAAATTGGTTTTTTTAAGCAATCGATATGTCATGGTTTGTCTGTTCTAGATTTTTCATGATTGTGAGAATATATTTTATCCTATATATTTACGGTAAAATTAGCGTCTTCTATTATTAAATTGTTCCTGGTTTTCTAAAAAGAAAAAAATACGACCGAAACGTTATTATTAACTTGAAATACACAAGAAAAAGTCTGTCTAACAAAATAATCTCGTGGTTATTTCTGTATAATATAAGTGTTTTTTAAATTCTTTTCTGAGTTTTTAACTCGAGCTTCTGAAAGTGATGATGGAGACGACCTGAGTGGGACAAATGGCTTAAGATCTTTTAAGAAATTTGGGACGAGTTAAAAATAGTTTTAATCATACCGAGTCGATAGCCGGAAAGGTCTTTAAAGCGATATTTCGTAAAGTGGTCGACATATTGCTTCCTATCTGACCAATACGTGAGGTTCTTTACCTCTTCTTAAGCAAAGTGCATCAGGTCTTTAAGATCGGTTCTCGATATTTATTGCGTTGGAAAAGAGCCAATATTTTTTGAGATAGAAGCAACCACAGTATCATGACTCTAAAGTACCTAACCTCACTATGATAGAAACCATTCTAACTTTTACTACTTTACTCAAAAATTTTTGATATTTACACTTTACGGTCTAAAAGTTTCAGATTTCTATCAATTATATAGATCCAGATGTTAATTAGGACTTAATTTTGTTACTAGACTTGAAAGAAAAGGCGGAATTCCTACACAAATATATAAGACATGGAATATATTGTACACAATTTATACCGATTACATTTCTTCTACGCAAAATATTTTTTACACCATATTTATCCTACGCATAATTAAATGGTATTATATATTCCCACACAAAATATTTTCTATATAGAATATATCCTGTATATAATTGCATAGTAATGATTTTATTCCTAAAATACTCTCAAACCATTGTAAATAAAACTGTTATGTCCAATATTTTTCCCACACGAAATATTTCTACACCAAATATTAAAAACAAAAAATCAAATATATTCTATACAAAGTAGATCCTACATGAAATGAAATAATTTTTTATTTGCTTATTTAATCATTTTATTGAAAGCTATACTGCTTAATTAGAAATTATTTTTATTGGTTCACGATTTAATTACCTATTTTGTCGAAAATATGTTTTTTATTTTTTGGTTTAAAATTAATATTTCTAGTAGAAAATTCAACTATTGAATTTTTGTTAAAAAATTTGATTATTTTTAGTCCAAAATGTATCGTATTAGGTACCTTTTTCTTGAATTCAACTGTTCTTTATTTAAATTATTTTTTGAAATATCAACTATCACATTTTTTTGAGTATTAATCTTTTTTGGATGAATTCAACTGTTTATGATTAAAAATTAAAATAATTTTGGTTGAAATATCAAGTATTACATTTTTTCTTGAAAATTGTTTTTGGTCGAAGTTTAATCTTATTTGTTTGAAAATTTGACCATTTGATGGAAAAATTATCTTATGCTTGAAAGTTCAACTATATGGCCGTAAATACAAATGTCTGATATAAAATCAATATTTTTTTATTCTATCAAATTAACTTTTTTTAAGTTCATCTTGTCGGGTTACAAATTCAACAGTTTTCTAAAACGTTCGAATTTTTAGGTTGAAAAATAAAATCTTTCGTTGGAAATTCATCTTAATTGGTAGAAAATTAATGTGTATTGTTTGCGGATTCAACGATTTTGTTGAAAATGAAACATATTTCTCATACTGCATTTAATATGGTACATCACAAAGAAACTGTGTCAAAATATGATGAATCAAAATTAAACGATAATTGGTTCATAATGTACATTAATTTTCTTTGCAAAAATTTATTCTTCTCTTAATGCCCTACTTACGTCAAAAATCACCTGATATCCTCTGTTCTGGGCTGTGAAGCCTAAAGCCCGGTTTCGTTAGAGAACAATTGAAGGGTGGCAGTACAGAATTACATAGATAACCAAAAAAAAATTGAAATTTTTCAGAAGAAGAATCTAAAAGTAGAATCGAAATCACTATTTAAAGATAAAATAAATGTTCATTCTCAAGCAGGATTATTGCTAAATTTTGAACAAAAAAGTTTGATATAAAAAAGTTATCTAGGGGTTGCGATTAAATTATTGTGAAAATAATTACAGTCTATAAAAAAGACAACCATCGTGACTTTCGATCACCTGGATGTAGAAGTGAAATTGATAAAGTTACATGATTGTCCCCTACGTTCGAAGAAAAAAATGTATAGGTTGACAATCTTGAAGTGACAGACTTGGCCGCGGATTGCAACACAAAATTTGGTTTTCATTTTAAAAATAATATAAATTTATGCCTTCGAGATGATAAATTTTTAAAAACAGCTAACTAAAAAAAGAGTGAAAAAGTTAGCTGCTAATCCAAGAAAATCGAGTGAAAATTTTGAAATTAAAATTTCATGGGTTTTCAAAATCGGCTTTTGATAGCAATTAAAAAATAAATTTTCAATGTATTGCAAAAATAAAAACTTACTCCCGAGATATGAAGATGCTGAATAAAAATGAAAAACGCTTGATTCAAAATAATCATTAAATAATTATTGCAAAAAATATCAATGTTCAAAGGTTAAAAAATATATTACTACATTAAAATATAAATTATTGTATCAAAAAACTATATTTGAAAAAATCCTTGTCCACAATGTGTATTTGAATTCCTGAGAACTTTTCATGCCATAAACCCTCTTCGATAAAAATTTTGGTTCTTCTGTACTGCCACCCTTCAGTTATAGAACGTGTTAACTGCGAATACCGCCGCACAGTGGGGTAAAGGACATTTTTTGGTTCAAAATACGAATCCGGCTGAACCTGTGGACCGATTTGATTGTTTTTTTTTAACTGATAAAATTTCAAAGAAATTTATCAAGCCTGAATTTTAATTTAGTTTTTCAATTTTTTTATAAATAAATATGACGAAAAAATGACAATATTATTAATTTGACGTTCTCAGTGCTCGAAAATAATAGGAAAATTGTTTCAATCGCCGACGTTTCATAGATTAACATTATATAAAGATATTCCATCATGATAGAATAAACAAAACAAAAATTTATAAACAAATTATTTGTTGAAAATGTGTTTTCTATCATTTTCAATAATTTAACGTTTTTTAAAAGTATATTGCAATAAATTTGAATGGGAGCAATATTTTAATGTAAAAAATTTCTTATAGGACTATGCTTGTTAATATTATAAAGAAATTTAATAAAAAAATGCATGATTCAGGCATTTGTCGTCAGAAATTATGAACCTCATGATCGTTTTAGAAAAATGCATAATTTTTTGATAAATTTTATGATTTTTTAAAACAAATTTAATAAAGAAATGCATTATTTGGGCATTTGTCGACGAAAAAAGTAGTTTTTTCAGTGTCAGTCATTTTAATTGGGAACTTTACGATAATTTCAGTTACATTCATAATTATTTGATTAATTTTATGTTTTTTTGAAAAAATTTAATTAAAAAATACATTATTCGGGCATTTGTCGACGCAAAAACTCGTTTTTTTTCAAAGTTATGAATGCTACTGAAATTATCGTAAAGTTCCCAATTAAAAGGACTGACATTAAAAAAACGAGTTTTTCCCTCGAAAAATGCCCCAATACTGCATTTGATTCTTACGTTTGTTGAAAAAATCATAAAATTTATGAACTAATTATGAATGTTACTGAAATTATCGTAAAGTTTCCAATTAAAAGGACTGATATTGAAAAAAAATTAGTTTTTCCGTAAACAAATGCCCAAATAGTGCATTTGTTTATTACATTTGTTGAAAAGATCATAAAATTTATGAACTAATTATGAATGTTACTGAAATTATTGTAAAGATCCTCATTAAAATTACTGACATAGAAAAAAAACGATCTTCTCATCAACAGATGCCCGAATAATGCATTCGTTTATTAAATTTGTTTTGAAAAAAAATTTATCAAATAGTGATGGATGTTGCTAAAAATATCATGAAGTTTCCAATTAAAAGGACTGGCATTGATAAAAAACTTTTCCGTCGATAGGTGCTCAAATAATGCATTTAAAAAAAAATTTATAATAAAATTATGAAATTCATCAAATTATGAGTTTTCTGAAATTATCATGAGGTTCCTAATTTTAAGAAATTGACACCGAAGAAAACGAATTTTTCTGACGACAAATGCCTGAATAATGCATTTGTTTATTATATTTGTTTATAATATTAACAAGCATAGTCCTATAAGAAATTTTTTACATTAAAATATTGTTTCCATTCAAATTTATTGCAATATAACTTTAAAAAACGTAAAATTATTAAAAAATATATGAAACACATTTTCAACAAATAATTTGTTTATACAAAATTTTTTGTTTATTTTATCATGATGGAATATCTTTATATAATGTTAATCTATGAAACGTCGGCGATTACAACAATTTCCCTATATTGTCGAGCACCGAGAACGTCAAATTAATACAATTGTCATTTTTTTAGTCATATTTATTTATAAAAAAATTGAAAAACTAAATTAAAAATCAGGCTTGCCGCAGATATGTTCTATACAGTATTTTTCAAAGATTTGGTGGAATGATGTGGTATTTTGTTGTAATATTTTAGTTATTGCAATGAAAGGTTGATCCATACAAAGAAGAGGGAAAATATGGGAGCAGTGTGAAATCTGCTCTTATATCCACCGTGGCGAATAATTCGTGTGTTATCTGTTTGGCACAGGAAAAGTTTTACATGAAATATTTTTTTCTACAATATTTCTGTGTTGAATATCTTCAACCATAATATTTTCCCGCCTCTACCATAACCCACAAGCTATTTTGATCAAGCGACGTTCATTAGCAGTCCCGGCCTTGTATTGATGAGTGCGCTGCAAGCAAAATTTTCAACTGCGCATACGCCGAAAAAAGCGCGTATATTTTAAATCAATGAATACTATCAACAATAATAAGATAAATACACCCGACTCTGAGTGTAGTAACTGCGGTTTAGTAATTCTTGGAATTGCTGGCCCGCGCAGTTTCTCAGCTCAAGGTGCGAGAGACGGTTGCTACTCTTGCCTGGAAAACACGAGCAGCGTAGCGGGAAGGCGCAGTGCGCAGGGGCTCACATGCGGAGATTGCGCAATATTATGCATTCCAACTGGAAACAGTTCTCACGGCTCCGATTTTCGCAGTTAAAAAGGCGTAGACTGTTAGTGGTTTACGCATGTCAGTGTTTTTACAGTGTTTATGTTGACGTACGACAATTTGACAAATAAAAATCAATATAATAAAATCAAAAAACAGCTAAAATATTTCGCGGAATAGTGAGTTGTCTAGTATGTCATATATCGCGAAGACATGTTAGGCTAAATGGAAATATCAGTTGCCAGGAACGTTAGTATATGGTACTGCAACACTGCACATGACATTTTGGAGAAAATCTTCTAAATGTAAAGGTAAGTTATAAAGGTCTGAATAGTAATATTTTCAAGTGTAGAATGCATTTTCGCAATTATGTTTCTTCATGCTATTATCAGTTGAAAACCTTTTAGTTTCACGAAATACAAGCAACTGTCCGAAATTTGAGGTTAATGTGCCACTAACATGAAATTTTTTATATTGTATTTCGTGACAGTGAAAGGTTATAAACCGAAAAAAGAATAGAGCATGACTGGAAAAATAGATTCTTCGCTTGAAAAATATTACTATTCGTTTATTTATAACTTACTTACATTTAGAATATCTTCTCGAAAAAATTGTCTGCATTCCCACGACGTCATGCAAAAATACTCAAATCAAACATCAGGCTCTTTGGGCCTCTTTTTGTAATTGGTCAGTCACTGACGCAGAGGAGAGCATACAGGGACCATGGTGGGAAGTTGTCTAAACTGTAAAACTTAAAATAACCGTGTACGGGGAACTTGAGACTAGGGAGACTTAAAATTAGGGAGACTTAAAATTAGCGAGACTTCACTGTAATTATTATTTTCTCATGTGCCGGATATATTATGTGTAGAAAATAATTTATATGACAAATATAATCTTTATACTTTGTGTACAATATATTCTGTGTACAATCTATTTGTGCAGGAACGAATGCTATTCAATAATTCTAAAACTGCTCACTGTTTTAAATAAAACAGATTATTTTAATGACTTTATTCTACTAATCATTACTGAATTTCTGTAATCGAACATTAATGCTTCTAATGTAAAAAATGAACAGAAACCAATTTTACGAGATTTTTACCACTAAAAATGTTTTATTTTAACTTAAAATTTTAAAAATGAACCAAATCCCAGTTTCCTGGTTCACTGGCCACTATAGGTCTCTAACTGAAGATAAATTAATTCCTACTGAAGATAGATAAATTTCCTGCTGAAGATAAATAATTTTCTAATTCTATTTTCATCGGAGCTAATACTCCCATATAAATGACACCCAGAAGCCGCACGCACGTGCTTTGAACTATCCAACACCTCAGCTCGTGCGTCATGTGCACGTGCATGTTTTCTACTCTCATACGAACCCTAGGTGCCTTCAGAAGACTCACAGAGACACAACAACCAAGATCGAGAGTAGGGGCTATTTTTGAGTGAGACAAAAAGAGAATCAGGATGACTTCCTTCATAATTTCAGGTCACCACCGTCGTCACTACTTTGCTCCTAATTCGTGCTGTTTTCAAGTGCACTAAATATCTTGATTTTTTAAAAATAATTACTTTCCTTACGTTGATCCTATCAAATCAAGGTCTCATTTCTTGCTTCGATAAATCTTAAAAGTTAGATGCAGCTATGACAAGGTAGTGGCAAATCCGAGATAGAGGTACACGCATTTCACTTTAAAGAGATGTTCTTATCATGTTAATGTATATTTTAGGTCATTTTTAATTAGTTATAACCTGTTTATAATAGTTTACATGACCTTATTGTATATTTTTATGATGATTAAGTATTATTACTTTTAATATTTTTAAATATGTTGTATAATCTCTTCCGAAATATATTGACGGATTTTAATTTTCTCTTCCAGAATTAACTGTGAATTCTTTGGAATTCCGAAGAACTGAAGCGTAAGTTCGGCCACACTAGTCGCCCTTTCCAAGTTTCCGTGTGTATGAGGGAAGGGAGAATACATATATAGAGATGAAATATAACCTACATTTCTCACAAATAGCACCATTTTCTTTTCTATTCCGGAATATTTTGTCGGAGACGAATTTTCAAACTTGTTGGAATTAACCTAGAAGTATTTGAAATCCACTATGAATTCTCTAGAATTCTTTGGAATCTCGCCGATAAAGAAATTCCGTTAACAATAAAATATGCCAGACGTGTAATTCAAAATCCGGCATATTTCGTCGGAAGGCAATACTTGATCTTTAAAATATTATAATCATGTAATAAATTAATTTACTCTTTTCTTCTTTTTTTCTCTTACAGCATTGATGTACTCACATTTACGTAATATTCAATGGGCACTCTATTCTAGTGTTTATTACACTCGTGTGATAATATACTAGTCATAAAACTAACGGGCGGCCGATTTATCTTCCATAAAAGTAAACCCCAAGTATCAATCAATTTTGTGAATTGAGAAAAACAAATAATTAAAATATAAAATTGCGTGAGAAAGATGTATAATAAATTAATAATGGAAAACCGAAGACAGAAATGATAGAGAAATTAAAGGAGAATATTTCGTTTATTTGAATTTGGAGGTTCAAAATTGTAAGTTTAATGAATGAAATGCTCAAAAAGTGAAAATTAAATTAAATTATCCACAGTTCTTTCTAGAGTTTTAAATTGAAAATGAAAACAATAAACAAAGCCGTCAGTATTGTCCAATTGAAAGATAAAGTTAAACATTTTTATTGATAATTTCAGTTTTGAAAATATAATAATTTTATATTTGAAGCAATAAAAATTCGACAGAATAAAACAAAACAAAAACAATAAAGATTTGAGGATGTTGATGTAAATGCTACAAAAATTTAAATGGAAGATTGCAACTCGAATTCTAAAGTCGTTAAAATGTAACAATTCAGGAAATGAGCTTACTTAGAATAATGTTCCCGGTTTGGTTGGATCCTTAAACAATTTTTCAACGTTTATTTCTTATGTCATTACTTTATTTCTAAATTTGTTAGTACCTGAATGATATTCCGAGTAGACTCAGCCTTATTGTTAATTTCATCGCAGGAGCCCCTGATGGACCAGGGTGTCTTGATGCAGGCCATGGCTCCGACTGTGACCGACCACGTGGATCAGAGAATCAACCAGAATCCAACACAAACTTCATGCAAACAAAACAAAGCTTGTTGGCACGCTTGTACCCACTTTCATTTTCTTCACTTTTGTCTAATAAAACAACTGCACTGCATTTCACCAGGAATCATATAAACTGTTTCAAAATTATACCAACACTAATCCTCAAAGATAGTCCCTGACCCTTGAATAATCATCAGCACCTTTTAAATAAAAAAAGGGTGCAGAGATTAATGGAAGAGAAAATTCAAACTTTCCCTCTCAAAATCAATACTTCACTCGATCACGAATATCTAGACAAAGATTTAGACAAGGGATGCGAGAGCTTTATCGCATTCACTATTACGTTCACGTATCTCACTATTCACGCAGTGTTTCTTACTTTGTAAGCAATAAAATTGCAATTATTCTTTGTACATTTTTTATATGATTACTTTAAGTTTAAGAACAAAATTCGAGATCGTTTTGGTTATTGCTAACTTCCGAGAGCTAATTCAGTTCCAATTATTAATCCAATGTTCATTGCACTTTTGGATTGCCACTCGGATGAACTTAAATCATTCCTCGCTCTGAAAGTAGTTTTTTGTGCTTCCCAAACTCAAGTAGAAACAGATGTTCTCATGAATACTCATTGCCGATTAGTATTAAGGACTCGAACTCGAAATTTTTCTATATCTTTTGAAAGTCTGAATTTTGAAATGAACGTCTTATTTTTCTTCTTTGCTGAACTGATCTCACAAAGATATTAAATCATTAATTCTGAATTGTTCCCACATCTAACAAATAAACTATTATTCTCCGAAGAACCGATATGGGTTGGATGACAAGTGGGTCAGCCGGGACAAATCAACCCTCAAAGTGCAAAACTTTACCAATTTCTGCTCATCCCGTATCTCCTCATCCTTCATCTTACTCTTGAATTTATCTACATGCAATTTTCTCCTTCATCAGGCATTTCCATCTACTTCATCAATATTTCTTTTCTTTTTAAGTCTAACTACTTTGATTAAACTTATTAAATTTTATCCCAAACAGTAATTTGAGGACAAGTTTGCGACTAAAATTGTCTGGCATTTCTTCTTGACATGCAATCTAGAATTGGTCTCTTCGACATCTGCAAGCTTCCACTCTTAATCAAGTAGGATATCACAAGAGAAAATTGCTAAATGATCGTTCCATCATTCAATTATTCGCATTACAAATCTTCACAGATCTTCGTGGGGCTCGCAGGGGAATTCGGTTTTGTTCTCGCGACACTTGATCTTCATCAAGTCGTTGATTGCTTTGGCCCATGCGGCCCATCTTGTGAGCTTGACACGCGACGATGCGTTTATAACTACACAACCGAAAAACTGCGTCTCAACGACTCGACGCACCGGACGTAACTGAATCCGCGGTCCTCGTCTTCCTACGTAGAGGTACTTTCAACGCATGTATACGTGCCTATAGTTCTATCCCACGTTTATGCGACACGTAACGCTCCCGCGGTGTATAAAAAAGAGGGAAAAAATGTTTTAGAACACTGCATTTGGAATAAGAAATCAAGATCTTTACAAAAATCAGTAAAGATCACTTAATCATCACAATATGATGTCCGAATTGGAAATGTGATACAAGCAACTCAGAGAAAAAGTTGTCTTGAAACAAAAGCATCGTCCTCTTGCCTGTTCTATTTTTAACGAAGTATTTTTTACTTAAACAGAATTATTTGGCTGCAAGGTTAGGTAATGTTAGTCGCATAAGAAAATGTTTTGCTGCGAAAGGATTCCTGTTGAGACAAATGAAAATCCTCTCAACCTTAAATTTAAAAGGAAATTCCATTTACGTCTAGCAACATCCTTTTGTAACAGGAGGACATTTCTCTGAGTGGTCTTTTTTTTTTATCTAACATATAAGTTTTCCTTGAACTTTCACGGAGGAAAACGGATGTTAAAACATAGGCTTTAACAGGGAGAAAAGGGGGCAATAATGGTAACGTTACAAACCCAGATAACATTTGGTCATTTTCTGATGATAAGTTTGAACTAAGTCTGTAAATTTTGCGGAAGATGGCGCTGCAATACAATACAATAAAATACAATAAAATACAATAAAAACTTAATAAGATTGAAAATCACTTCCATATGTCAGACTTCACACTCGTTCCTTATTCTCCTATTACCATCTTTTTAAAGAATTATTTGGTTAAAAATGCCACTATTTTGATAAAAAGTCATTTCTTTTTGTTCAAAAGTTCAACTAATGGGTTGAACGTTGAATTACTTGATTAAAAATTCATTTTTTTTGTTGATGATTCATCTCTTTGGTTGAAAATTTATTTTTATTTTTATATTTTATATTTATTTTCGTGAAATTCAAATATTTTATTATTTTTAATTAAAATGTAGTTTTATTGAAACATCTTCTATTTTATTTTTCGCTGAGAATTCATATTTTTTGTTAAAAAATCAATTACTTTGTTTAAAGTTAAACTACTTAAAAAAATTAATTTTGTCCATAAGGATACATCATTTCACTTACAAGTTTATATTTTCGGGTTAAAAGTGGAACTGCTTTATCGAAAATTCGTCTTTTTTACTCAAATATAATTCAAATTAGAAAGAAAATTCAACAAGAAATTTCAACAAGTTGGTAACAAGTTAGACCAATTAGTTGAAAATCACTTTTTTTGTTGGCAACTCATTTTTTAAAATTTTTAAATAAAATTTGGTTGACCCTACTGAATTTATTTGATAATTTAACCAAAACTTTTGATGGGTGAAGTATTTGGTAGATTAAAAAAATTGGTTAATTCTGAACCAATCTATTCAGATTATATTTTCCAAATTAGAAAAGAAATAATCCAAAAAATCATACATTTATAAAAATGGCTGACATTTTAAAAAACACACTTTTTAAAAATCAGAGAAAAGATTTCTTTTGACAAACAAATGTAAAAATCGTTTGGCCCCAATTAAAAGAACTATAAAAAATAATACTAAGAAAACCCAGCAGATTGGAATGAATCTTGAGCTTAGTGTGTCTATTTAAAAAATTCATTTAAGATGGAAATCTTCTTTGATCTAAATAATTGTATGCTTCTTAGAGAAAAAAACATAACAAAGATAAAAAGTTTTATGCAAACAAC
>NC_046665.1:76851563-76859269 GCF_010883055.1 Belonocnema kinseyi | reverse complement strand
TGAGAACATATTCATTTCTCTCGAATTTTTTTATCAGTGCTAAAAAATAAGTAAATGAGGAAATTTGCTTTTTTGCTTTCGCATGGTTTAGGATAATTCTCCCTTAGCCTGTAAAACTCTGCCTTGAGGGTTCTAGGAGGCTCTCTCACTTGATTTTTTTATTATTTAGGATGGTTTTCGGATCCAGGATTACGGATATATTTTAGTTAATCTGAAGAAATCAGACAATTATTCACTAAAAGATAAAAGTGGGAGAGTGAGATCTAAAAAAATATTTTAGCAAAATTGCTGACATTAATTATCTTACTTGAACTTTCAGCGTCTAGACAACTGTTCTATTTATGAATATAAAATACTTTCAATGCGAAAATATAACTAATTTCAAATAATTGCCTACGTAGACTTTCATAACAGAATATTCAGACGAAAACAATCGGACATTTAAAATCACTATAGAACTACGCAACTATGGTAGGACCATACCCAGCGGAAGAAAACATAATAAAATTTAAACGAGCATTGACTCTCATTCGAGGAACTCTCTTTTTCTTTTTCTCTCTTCGTGCGCAAAAATAACACCAAGTACGATGAACAGAAGCGGATGCAAAGATACAGTCGAAAGTGGTATAAATAGGTATAATACGTTTAAAAATCAAATTAAGCAACACAACAAACTACCTCATTTTGAAAAGTCTCTAGGTTCACCGAAAATATTTGTGATACGCTCACTGAATTTCGTGGAACCAATAGCCGCCCTTTTGTCTAGCTAGGACATTGCCTAGCCCTAGACCGTCTAAGCGTTGAATACAAATATTTTTCACACATTTCCAAAAATATTCAGGATATTTAAATGTATATAAAATGAATCATGAAAATTAAAAACAAGTTTTTTTTCTCATCATCTAGATCTAGAGTATCTAGACAGGCTTTGAAATATTTTTTAACGTCAACTATCTAAAATAGATTTTCACGAAACCGACTGATTTTCGCCAAAATATATTGTCCAGGCTAGCGCTAGATTAGCTTGTCCAGACTAGCATTTGACCATACAAAAACGTTTCACTTCTCCTCAGCGTCACATTTGGGGTCAGGGCGGTCTATCATGGCCCGAAAAGTTCCCCGATAATATTGTCTGCACGGACGGGTCTTTACAAGTCTTAAGTCAACACAATCATATTTATGTAAAAAATTTAACATTTTACATTAAACCCAACGCGGTTCAATCCTACACTGAAACATTCTACGCAAAATATTGTAAATTTTACAAATTTAAAGGAACTAGACCAAATAAAATGTTGCATGATAAAACCCTACACTCCATTTGATTTCACATAGCAAAACTTTACATGTAATAAATCAAAACAGTTGAAAAAGCATTTTGCGTAGAATTTTTCTGTTTAGAAACAAACGATATGAGGTTTTAATATAATTATATTTTAATAAATAATTATTATATTAATCTAGTTAATATTTCAACAAAAAATTAATATATTGCTTTTACATACATTTAAATGAAAAGATTTCTTTCAACAAATTGAAGTAAACTTGTTTATACTCAATTAAAAGAACTCTTATAATATTCATGAGCTAACCCTGCAGATCGGAAAGAATCATGAGTTTAATGCCTATTTGAAAATTTTAATTTAAGATCGAAAAGAAATCTATTTTTTTGTTATGAATAATTTTATGCTAAAAGAGCGTAGTTTGGAAATCTGATTCTTGCTAGTGATTCTTTTTCATTATCATTAAGCATACAATTATTTAAGAAAAAATAGATTTCTTTTAGATCTTAAATTAAAAAATTTAATTTATTAAATAAATATAGACTCTGTGAGTGCCGAAGCCTAAAGATCTGTTAAAAACCACATATCGAAATTTTGGACGATTACATTACACTACATTCTCATTCATGAGAGTGTAATGTAATCGTCCAAATTTGCGATTCCTGGTTTTTATAGGATCTTTATGTTTTAGCACCACCAGAGACCGAAAATCATAAAATGTTGTCTGTATGTCTGACTGATGTCTGCATGTATGGTTACCTGAATGTTGTAACCACGCTAACTTTTAAACGATTTATCTAATCCAGTCAGCTTTTGATATACTTCTTAAGGATTCCAAAATAAAGCTGTAGTTCGTTAACAGATATTTCCAAACAAAATAAAAAAATTGAGAGCATTTTCCAAATAAAATTTTTTTTACATTTTAGAAATTCTTGTCAAGTTTGTCATATATATGAGTAGAAGAATCGCCAATTTGCCAAATTAAATTTTTAATTTCGAATAAAAGTGGAAAAGTTACATACTTTCTAAAATTTTGAAAATGTTCAGAAAAATAGAAAAAAATATTTTTTTGATAGATTAGAAAATTTCATTTGATTTATTCACTAAATAACAAATCTATTTAGAAATTAACTCAGTTAAATTTTTCGATTAGACCAAAATTCAAAAAGAACCTTGTCAAAATTTGGATAAAAAATTTTCAGCTTTAGAAATTGTTGTCAAATTTTCTGGTAGACGACCGAAAGACTTTTAAATTATTGTAATGACATTTTTAATTTTGCTAAAAATTAAAAAATTTCTATGCTTCTTAACATTTTACGAATTTCTAAAAGACAGGAAAAACACATTTTTTAATAGGTTAACAAATATCAATCCTAATTTCTACTAGATATAAAATATATGTATTTCGAAACAAATTTCAGAAAATTTGTTTATTGGACCAAAATTCCAAAAGTTGGACCATTTTCAAAAATATGCCTTTTTTATTTTTAAGCGATCCGTAAGTTTAAGCGTTATTTTTATTAGATTTTAAGAAGATTTACAAATTATTTTACTGAAGTTTTTGAATTGTACACAAATTATCGAGGCCGAATTGCGAGTGCTGTAATGAGAATGTAATCAGCAAAGCCGTCGGTGCTTTGAGAATCTTCTTTAAGGCCATGTGACGGGTGGGTCACGTGACTAGATCCCTACCATACCAAAATTTTTTTTATTTCCCAACTTAGTTTCACACGAAGCGCCACATCGAGTTGAAAATTTGGGATAATAAACAAGAAGCATTAATGAAGTTGGGTCTGGTAATGAATTCTAATAATTATGAAAAAATTATGAAAAAAATATTTACAAAAAAAACTGTTTTAATAATTATACAAATTCAAGACCAGACCCACCTTTCTTAGTGCTTTTCATCTATTATCCCAAATGTTCAATTCGATCTGACGTTTTGTGTGAAAATAAGTTGGGAAGTACAAAAAGTGTCGGTAAGGTAGGAATCTGATCACGTGACGCACTCATTACATGGCCTTAAAAACAAATGGGAAAAAAATGTCAGGTCCAATTTATGGCTGTAATTCCTCCAAAGTTTATATCACAGTTTTCGATTTAAGGTATAATATTTATGATATTTGAAAAAAATCGAGTTAAAATATATGCATTAAACGTACGAACACGCGCGCGAAGCGCGATCCTGCGCCCCCTATAGGCGCGCTCAAAATTGGTACGAAGAGCAGTGCGCATAGCGCGCAACAAGCCTGTGCTCACGCAGCGGGCATATTTTTTTCAGACAGCACTCTCGGATTTTTTTAAACATCAAAGCTGCTATTGACATTTCGAAAATTTATATTTGAGCCAAACGACGCGAGATACGAAACAGAAGTGTACAAAAAAATGGTTACTTTTAAAAAGCCTTCAAAATCGCATTTTTTACACTTATACATACCTGGGCGTGCCACAGAGCCGCATTCAGGATGTGACATCTATAAAGGATACTCTCCGAAGCAGATACAAACGTCTCATCCGGCAGATTGGTCTTCGGAACTGTCGGCTCAGATCCCTTGATATCGGGACAAGAAAGGTTATGCACATGAACAAAAGCATGCATCTTAAGTCTTCCGTTCCGCGACTGCACATCTCACGCCGTCAAGGGGGTCGCGGAATATTGAGCCTTGAATGTCTTCACAATAGGATTATTCTGTACAAAGCAGCGGAGGAGGCTGCTGAAACACTCGGACTTGACTGCAGTATTAGGGGTGCGAAAAATGCATCAAATCTTATCTATCTCGAGTACTCGCTCCTGAAAGCCCGGATTAAGAAAGCACAAGAGAAAAACTTTCGTGAACAGCTCCTCAATAAGAGGATGCACGGTATCTTCCACAGAAATGTGAAGGATCAGTCAATGTCTTGTGAGATAGCGTTTGCTTTCCTTAAGTCGCCCGGATTGAAGTCTGGTACGGAGGGTTTCATTTTTGCATGCCAAGACGGTGTCATTTCCACCTTAACATTTCGTCGCCACATTTTGAGCCAAGACATTCCCGATGATAGCTGCAGGGCGTGCCATGCACACCCCGAGCAATTAGTTGACATACTATCTAGTTGTCCAACTCACGCGGGAACGACCTAAATTCAAAGGCACAAAGCGGCACTAAGAGTGCTTTATTACCATCTCTGTCACTCCTACGGCATTAAAATAATATCGCTCCTCTAAATGCTCCTAGGGAAATTGAGTCAATAGTCGAGAATGGGAAGTGCCGCATATACTGGAACTTTATATTCTCGACAATTGTTTCTGTTGCTCACTCGAGGCCTGACATGGTTCTTCTTGACTTCGAGAAGCGAACCATGTTCGTTATCGAATTTTCGGCACCAGCTGACAAAAACATCATAACCAAGGAGAATGAAAAGAAAGAGAGGTATAAGGGAGTTGCAACGATTGTACCCGGAATATTCTGTTAAATTGATCGTAATTGTCATCGGCGCTCTTGGAGGTGCCAAGCTTTCACTTGATAATGGCCTAAAAAGCATCCCTGCGTGTCAACAATATGCTAGAACACTTGCGGGAAAAATGCAGCAGGCGGTTGTCCTTGGGTCGCTCCGTGTTCTAAGGGAGCACGAGGCTTTTGCTGGATCGTCGTATTGATTCCTTTACAGACTGTAAGCACCTATCTCACGGTCGTGAGACGTGGTTGTGGCTGAAATTTTACCGCGATTTCGCTGGAAGCGGGTGCAATTTTCCAGATTCGCACCCGCTCCCGGCGAAATCCTGCGGTTGTCCTTATGACAATTTTTTAATTATATATAGTTTTTTAAGTAGATATTGCAAAAATAGTGTAAATTTCAATGTTTACTTAAATTTTCAATAACTTCCGAAATAGTCAACGTTTTTCAATGTTCTTGGGCTCATTTTAAAGCTTTTTTTACCGTATTACAACAGCTTACGAGTATTAATCGTTAAAAATGTTTTTTCGAATTGCAAGAACTTGAATTTGTAACAAAAAAGTTGGAAAAATTGAAATATTATTTTTGATAACAACAATATTTTTGTAAAATATATGAAAAATATAATCATGAATTTTCTATGTAATTTCCTCAAAATATATATTTATTAAACTTTTATTCTGATTTGCCTACAAATAAGATGTTTTCAAATTTATCCAACTTTTTTATTACAACTTTAAGTTCTTTCAATTCGAAAAGAAATTTTTTACGGTTCATACTCGTAAGCTGTTGTGATACGGTGAAAAAAAGCTTCAAAATGAGCCCAAGAACATTTAAAAGCATTGACTACTTCGGAAGTTATTTAAAATTTTAAAAAACATTGAAATTTACAGTATTTTTTCAATACCTACTAAAAAACTAGACAAATAGGCTTCACCTTGGGCTTATTTTAGACAGAATTTCGAAAACAATAAACCGGCAGTGTGTATATACAACAAATTATTGTGATTATATGTATAATTTAGTAGAGAATTATAATATATACATATAAAAAATCCAGCGGCAGTATTCCAATGAAAATATGTTCCATAAGGCCGATAGGGCCTGGAGTAAATTAAATTTCTTTTTTATTTAATATCGAAACAAATTTAATGATTGCTTTAAAAGTATAAGAGGTTTCGATAGTTTAGTAATGTTAATATCAGATGTTTTAATTGCGTCTGTTGTTATGTGTCCCGTAGGAACACATGAATACTTTTTAAGCTTTTTATTCTATCACCGAAGTTAAGCAGCGCTTGGCTCGGTTATACTCGGATGAGGTTGGATGAGGACCAATGTACTAGACGTACTATATCAGTTTTTACGTTGTCTTCACTCTTGATCTATTAACAATTTTGCCATTAAGTACGCATTACGCAAAATCAGGGTGCTTTAAAGGCCCAGACCTATAGATTAGCCTTTGATAGTAGAGAATTTAACAATTACGTTTACAACAAATGAAAGAAGATACAGGCGTAAGTGTTAAGAAGAATGTTTCTATGATAATGGGTTAAACTGTTAAATCAATTATTTTTCTGACCATTCAACTGCAAAGTTATAAATTTAAAACGCATACAACTTTATATCTTACTTAAAAAACTTCTGAATGGAAAGTATTAGGTTGGAAACATAAATCGGAATTTGACCCCTGACACGGAAAATTTGATCTCAAGAGTGTCCCATCGACAAATCTGGCACGCGAAAGGGCAAGGCAGATATAATTTTACTTGCCTCTTCGTCTAGGGATCTCAGAGGGTAGAGCCAAAAGGATAAAAGGGAAAATCGAAAAGGGAAGAGAAAGGGAGAAAAAAGAATGCTGTCCACCAAAGGCTTCAAGGGACATGAACATTCCCAACAGGTGCCGTACTATTGATTGCTATTCCGAGCTGTTCGCATATGAGCGGCGTCATTAATTGTAATGCCGCCCATCAGGTATACGAGCTTTAGGAAGCGGGTGCGATAATCGACTTGAAGCCGAATATCGATCAGAACGACGCCTGGTAATACGGTCACTACTCACCACAATTTCCTCTACCCGTACGCTTTGCGTGTATATAAATGACAGCACCACTCAAAATCTCGTAAATTTTTAAAAATCGTTATCAAGAATTATGAGCTTGGCACACGTGTTAAACAAACGAAGCGAGTGTCGTGTTTCCGGGAGGGTGTAAACGCATTTTTCATTGAGAGGGCAATGGCTTTTTTACGGGATGGAGAAAATAATTCGGCTTTAGTCCAACAAAATTTACATTCTTATCATTTTATGATAGAAGGTGCTTTAAGATTAATGCGAGTTTTGAAATTATTCACTTTTCATTGAATCTCGATTCATGAGAATTCAGGCAGAAAAACAGTTTCTCATGAACACGTCTGTCTTTCTGCTTGCCTGTAGTCTGTTGGTTCGATATCATTCAAAGAAACTTTCTGATCAGAATTTTCTTTCCTACACTATTGTGCGGTCCAAAAGAATCAATAAAATTCGTTACTATGTAGCCTGCTACATCACAAATATTTAAGGTTTTATCAATAAGGAATAAAATAGGGCTGCTTTTAAGCGTCCCTAGAAATTGGGGCAGTTGGAAAAGGGGATGGTCTAGCTTAATTTATGAAAAACATCCAAACTCATCCCGAAACACGGGAGGATACACACTCCGATAAAATGAAGAAAATTTATAATTGAACTTTACAGCTATAGCTAAACAACGCAAAATACAATGAACAGTCAAACATTTAAGTTCCTCGCCTTCAAAAAACTTAATGAATGCATTTTCTATATGACTTAATTCAATTATTTCGAAAATAAAATATTTATTTTATTTGGAATGGAAGGTGTATAATTCAAAAAAGGTCTTACTAGGCAGTCTGATAAGTACCTGAAAATTCTAAGAGATGGCATTAGTATTCACTAATGTGAAACATTTTCGTCGAGCTTGATCCTTCAAATGACGCCTG
>NC_046665.1:76843622-76851463 GCF_010883055.1 Belonocnema kinseyi | reverse complement strand
TATCATTGGAACGTGTGGGCAATATCGTGCATTCAGTTTTGGGCATGAAGAAGCTCTGCGCGCGATGGGTGCCGCGTTTGCTCACAGTGGACCAAAAAAGAAATTCGTGGGACAACTTCCCAGCAGAATTTGGCATTATTTTCGCGTAAGCCGACCGAGTTTTTGCGTCGATTCATAACCATGGATGAAACCTGGATCCACTACTACAGTCCTGAGTCAACGCAACAGGCAAAACAGTGGGTTCCACTGGACCAAAGTGCTCCGAAGCGTCCAAAAACGCAACAATGGGTCGGAAAGGTTATAGCCTCCGTATTTTGGAATGCACATGGCATAATATTCGTGGACTATCTTGAAAAAGGTAAAACCATAACCGGAGCATATTATTCATCATTATTGGACCGATTGAAAATCTAAATCGCCGAAAAACACCGCATTTGAAGAAGAAAAAACCGCTTTATCATCACGACAATGCGCCTGTTCATTCATGCTTGGTTGCACAAGCAAAATTGCATGAAATCGGCTTCGAATTGGTTCCTCAGCCACCGTATTCACCAGACCTGGCCCCCAGCGACTACTACTTGTTCCCTAACCTGAAGAGATGGCTTACCGGTAAGCGCTTTTACTCAAATGAGGAGCTCATAGCTGAAACTGAGGCGTATTTTGGAGACCTTCCGATCGAGTACTTTTCGGACGGTATCAAAACGTTAGAAAATCGTCGGACTCGCTGTATCGACCTAAAAGGAGAGTATGTTGAAAAATAAAACCGAGTTTGGCCAAAAAAACGTCTCCGTGTTTCATTTTTCAGGGACTTATCAGACTGCCTAGTACCTAATGATCATGAAAATAGTGCAAATGATGTATGCAGAATTTTAATAATTTTCATTCATAAATAAATTTCAAATATGACACTTTTATTTTCTCAAAAACCAGTGGCAAACTCACTCCTCTATACATGTCATTTTTTGTAAACGCGGCTTCATTTTTATTTTTTTACCAACTTTGAACATTTTGATTTCTTTTCATCACACAACAATCATAAATTCTGAATCACAGTTAAATCCCATTCCGACACGAAAATTCCCTTGATCAGTTGACGTGGACTCCACCAAGTAATGTGTGAACTGGGTAACCGCCAGAAGGGTAACTGCGACTGGGGTAAACACACCTTGGTGAATCGCAGGTGTCTCCAGTGGACTAAGATGAGTCAGCACGTTACAGACTTGCAACTACGGAAAGTTTACCTCAGTTGGGAATAATCAGCAGACTACTACTCTACTTGAACGACTACCTGAAATAATTTGCACCGCTAGTTTTTTGTGTGACTGGTCACAGGAATAATCGAGGAAATAATGTAGTTCATACATTATATCACAGAAGTATATCGTGGGAGAGGTGGTGAGCACGAAGGCGCTCTTAAAATTGGTCACAGAAATTGTTTAGTTCACACCATTAATCCTTAGAATGGTCCAAAATAAACGACTGTTTAAATTTTCAGGGACTACTGGAAATTCGGATAGCTTGACAAAATAAAAGTACAGTCAAACTCAGAAATAACGCTGGTTTTGGGGCTGCAGGAAGTGGGGAACAAACCAGATAGAGTACCGATTTGGTTAAAAACGCTTTTATTTGTTTACGGCTGTGTGACCACAACGCACTCCTTGTAGCCCCTTTTATTCCTACCTCGAACCTTCGGCGCGCCTTCAATTCTCTTAAGGCATATATCCGAAGGCGTAATATCCGAATTGGAGTTTATGCCTATTTTATAGTTTTGCTGTAGAGTCATTTTCCAGCTTTTTAAAAATATTTTCAGATTCTTGTCAAAGTAATGTTAACATGATAAAACTGAAAGTCCAATCTAAGGATTTATCTGTATTTTTCTTTTCTCGCCATAAACGCTTCACCTGTTAACCTACGAGCGAACTTGAAGTTAAATCATCAGCGTTTACAATTTTTTAACCCATTTTATAATGGTAAATCTTTAACTATTGTAGTTGTTCTTTTCCAGATTCATTCTGAGAGGTTTAAGTATACTCTGTGCAAATTTCACTTCACAAAAACTTAATCAGAGCGTTCGATAAGTTTGCAAATATTGCAGTTTTGGTAGAATTCTCTTTGTTGTAAAATTATTGCATAATATTTTTAAAATAAGAAAAGTTTAGAGTCTCTTATTTTGAATCACTCTAGTAACCCTGTGCTAAAAACATGCAATTAATTTAGTTTTATAAATTTTTAACCTTAAAAACGATATTCGCGTGTGTTTTTATTGTCGCTTCCGTGAAAAGCGCATTAAAATACATCGATACATGAGGCGTGAAACAAAGTGGAGATAAGACCTTTTCGGAACCTTATCTCAATGAAAACCTTATAGCACAAATGGCGTTAAAACATTATAAAAATTTTCGCAACTTACTACAAAATACTTGTTCTACTTATTAACTGCCCTATATCAGTGAAAAAGGTCGGCTTACAGTCATCCAACTAACAATACTTAAAGATATGATACAGTACACGAAGAATAACGTCTGCGTATACTCTTCTTTTATGAAAAAAACATATATCTTATTTTAATGACCTACTCATTTTTTTCAAATGAGAGTGCATGGATGTCGTTTTCTTGTTTTTGTAACATTTGCTCATTTTTTAGCAAAAAATTTTATTCGAAAAAATATTTCTTGAAAGTTTAGCAATATTTGACTATGAAAGACTTCAAGAATAGACAATCTGATTTTATTCCGCAGGTTTTGAAACTGATTTTTTTTTAAACAGGAGTTTTTTTGCATCAATTACCTTATACTGATCAGCCAATAAATAGTTGTGCTTTATGGGAATGGTTGAGGTCTCCAGATACGTAAGAAATTAGCATCTATGAAAATATTAACCCGCAGAACCAAGACGCTTATTAATCGATTTAAAATTAATTCCCGTGCACAAATTTCCCCATTTTTCCCTATTTAAAGTTGAGTTCCGATGGGATCCCTATCAGAATATCTAGTCTAGAAAAAACTGATTAGGGCCACTATTTGCATATATATTCTAGAAAAAACTGATTGGGGCCCCTATCAGAATATTTAGTCTAGAAAAAACTAATGGATGCCTTGTCAAGTTCTAGTGAAGAATTTCATGCTTCGTATAGGTATGGAAAATCTATCTATCCTGTTTTTTAAAGAAAAAATTCCATCTTTACGAAAAATTTCAGACGTTCAGAAAAAATTACATTTTCCATTATTGTAAAGAGTTGTAAAGTAGCCTACAACGGGAAAAAACGAAATATTACAGGAAGAAAATTTCAATCGATTAAAATTATTTATTTGAAAATTATTTTATTGATATTCCTCTTAACGGTTCGTGTATTTTACATTTACATAACGTCGTATAATAATAAAGATTAAATTAGAAAAAAAGAGTTAAGAATTTATTGAGCTGTATCTTATGAGTATGGGCTTTTCATCGAATTTCAGCGATAGATTTAGGTATAGATGTAGGTACTCGATACTCCGCGGCACTATCCATTTTATTTGTAATATAATCTTTGCAAGTGTAATATATGTATTCACTCTCAGTAGGACCATTAAATATATAAAGTAAAATATTCGCAATCAATTAATAGTTATTTTTTAAATACCTGTTTTTCATATCAATTAAATACTCAACATAATTAAATATTCATCAGGTAATAAAAAGGGTCTAGAGGGGCCCTACCAACTGTCGGGCGATAAAAGCGAGGGGCTATTCACTTCGAAGTCCGCTGAAGTCAATGTAACGTTATTTCAACAATGTCGTGCGACTTCAATCGTACTTTCGTGACTTCGTTTGACATTAGTTTTTTTTAATTCGTTAGTTGTTGACTTCGATGAATTCAAGCAATGACCTCGATGACCTCGTTCTGACTTCGTACTGACGCGGCACCTGACTTCCTATTGACTCGGCACTGACTTCGCACGACCCATCACTCATTTCTGCTGACTCACTACTATATATTGTATGGCGACTCTTTCCTTATTCTTACCAAGTATAGTTTTACTGACTTCGGCATTGCTACAACGACTTCAACGTTATAGTCCGGGAGCCAGGTATGGTCTCGTGGCTTTTTCAATTCAGATGGAGCCACCAAGGTTTTTTTTATGTATTTTGAGCCGCTGAATCCGAATTTTGTAGGTGGCCGTTCGTCCGAGTGGTCAGTTCTTTGTTGTTAACATTTGTTCAACAATTAATTGAACAATTGAATTTTTTGTAAAAAAAATTTCAGTTTCTTTAGCATATTTTGAACAAAAAAGGTCCCCAGTAATTTTTCTCCCACACCCATCCTTTTCGAGAAAAAAATTAGTAGAGTTTATAAAAATGCAATTTTTCCAGTTTTTGACGCTAGGTCAGAAGTACCCTTCCTTTTACACTTTTTTTATAATCCGAGACCACGATATATTTTCTTAACGTGTATATTATCATTAAAAAATATTTGCAGTTTGTTTAAACAAATAGCTTTTCAGTGGAACGAGTTGAAAATTCAAGGTTTTCCGAGCAATTTAGCCATTTAGCAACGGTGACCGAGGAGTTCGCCAAGGCGCGAGTGATGGGGCGGTATACGAGGTGTGTTCAAAAAATAAGGTGACTTTATGGTTTTCTCAAAAAATATTCATGTATTCCTCAATATTTATGTTGTCCCCTTCAAAGTAATCCCCCTCAGATATAATACAATTGTGACAATGCTTTTTCCAATCATCGAAGCATTTTTGATAATCATTTTGTAGTATAGCCTTGAGTTCTTTCAGCGATGCAGTTTTTATCTCCTCAATCGTTGAGAATCGATGTCCTTTCATGGGTCTCTTCAGTTTTGGGAAAAGAAAAAAGTCACTGGGGGTCAAATCCGGTGAATATGGAGGCTGAGGCATGACTGTGGTGCTGTTTTTGGTCAGAAAATCTTTCACAAGCAACGATGAATGAGCAGGTGCATTATCGTGATGCGAAAGCCACGAATTGTTTTTCCGAAGTTCCGCACGTTTTTTGCGTATCGCCTCTCGCAATAGCATGGCATGAGCCAACCGATATGCCAACATCTTCAGCAACTTCTCTGATGGTAATTCGGCGATTTTTCAACACCATTTCTTCCACTGCTTGAACGTTTTCATCTGTTGACGTGCTTGGACGTCCAGGGCAAGGTTCGTCTTCGACATCCTCTCGGCCTTCTTGGAACAGCTTGTACCACTTATACACATTCTTCTTACTCAGAGTAGACTCACCGTATGCAACTGTTAACATTTCAAGAGTTTAAGCGTACTGGATTCCATTTTACACACAAAATTTAATGCAAACTCTTGGCTCCATTTTTTTCGAAAGAAGAAAATCGCCGAGCACACCAAACCCTTCTAACCTTTTACGCCACTGCCAGAAAAGCAACACGAACTATATAGTGAAAAATGTGAACATATGATCGTGACGAGTGTACCAACACAACTACACAAAAAATTTAAAACTTGAATGTACGTAGCCCGCGAAAATTGAAAAGTCACCTTACTTTTTGAACACACCTCGTACGCTCTGTCAGCCGCGCGCGCTCGGAAACCTTCAACTTTCAACTTGTCCCACTCAAAAGCTATGTATTTAAACGAACTGGAAATAATTTTTAATAATAATAAACATGTTAAAGAAGCATAGCGTGGACGCAGATTACAAAAAAAGTTTATGGTGTATATCTGACAGCGTCAAAAACTGCAAGAATCACTTTTTTTAACTTTACCAATTTTTTTCTCACAAAGTATGGGTCTGGGGAAAAAATTACTGGGGACCTTTTTTGTTCAAAATATGCTTAAAAATTCAATTTTTCAATTAATTGTTAAAAAAATGGCAATAACAAAAAACTCACTACTCGGACGAACAGACACCTAAAAAATTCGTATTCAGCGGCTCAAAATACATAAAAAAAACCTTGGTGGCTCCATCAGAATTGAAGAGGCCACGAAACCATACCTGGCTCCCGGACTATTACGAGTTCATGCTTTTCATAGCTTTACGTGATATCATTATGACTTCGCCAAAGATTCTGACGTTTGAAACGCTCGACTTCAGAGTGAATAGCCCCTTAGATAAAAGGGCACTCTCGTTAGGGCCTGCTCAGAAGTTTTAGCTAGAACCTGGCTAAAACAGCGTTACAGAACTATACCCTGTTCACCGAGAGAATAACCTACAGGCGGACAAAATTACTTCCACCTTTGCGTAGCTATGGAAGCCTTTCTTAAAGAAACTTGACCCATACGCGCCCTGAACATCAAAGAAAATTAAGGGCCTGCACCAATATTGGACACTTTCGTCCAAACAACTCTTTCTTTGACAGCATCGCCGCCCAAATACGAAAACATGCGCGTCTGCAAGTCATTTTCTCGATGGACAGAGTCATAGTCAGGCCCTCTCCATTTACCCCGACCAGTGCCCGATTAGAAATAGGGAAATATATCCAGGGCCCTACTTTTTTTTGGTACACTATAACGTACCCTTTAATAATTTTAATATTTTCTCTGACGTTCCGATTAAAAATTTTTGAATGCGTAATTCAAAAATAGTATAATTTTAGAGTGTAAATTTGAAAACATTTATCTGTAAGTCTCTTGATGTTTATTAAATCCATTAATTCGAAATAAGAAAAAAAGTAATGTACAGCTATTAATACGTTTTTTAGTACGTTTTCTTTAATACCTTCGTAATTTCAGATTTTCCATACGAACAGTCGGATTAGTTCTGTACGAATGTTGGAACAAAATTTCATCATAAATAGCCGGATTTTTTCAGCACAAATAGGAATTGTCTTTCTGGAAATACAAATTATCATCTGCAAACATTTTCTTTTTAATTTTATGTATATTTTATTTTTAATTTAAGTACTAAATTCGTTTATTTATTAATGATCATTTATTATTATTTATATAACGATTCCAAAAGATAAATTTGTTAAATTTTTAGTTAATAAATTATTTATCGTTGTAAATTTAACAAACTTTTTAAAAATAGGAATAAAAATCAAACATATCAAATATAAAAAAAGAAAATAAACTTTCATGGTAGAAATATATTCTGAAAAAATTAAGAAATAACATATTAGATTTTTAATCCTTTTCCTCTTAATGTGGGCCATTTTCAAGACCGAGCTAATTAATTATTATTGTGTCATTAGAATTAACTTACTCACCCAGAGTTTGAAAAAAATGATCTGCTTTTTAAGATTCTATGTTTAATTCTTAGCTTTGAAAATGCTTAACCAATTTGTATATATACTTTTTCTAAAAATCCACTACGTTGAGTCTATTTCTAACTACCTAGCCATTTGTAAATTAGCAACCCTCGTGAAGATATAAGAATATGAATATTATGATCATATAGGTACGATATACGAATGAAATATGAATGTACTGTAAACATGAGAGTCGTCAAATATAAAATTTTTAAAGTCTTTGACTCTCGCGGAAATATTTGCTTACATCTTCCGTCAGAGGTAGCGAATGGAATGAGTAAGGCATTCAAGTTGTTCTTGGTATCTACTTTTCTCAAAACTTTCCACTGCAATTCCTGAATAAACTTTTTTGAGAGCTGCGAATGCTAAAAAAGAAGACCTAAATGGCGGGAAAATACTTCTCATTTTCTATATTGCTAGTATGTTTAGAATCTGCTTTAAGTGTTAGCTTCTAAACCTTTTTTTTTTATTATTATTATTACACCATTAAGCCATTTCCCTTTCGGGGTAGGCGTGACTCACACGGCAGGGGAAAGGAGTAGTGTGTAGATGGGATAGAGATTTTTCAGATTGATCCAGAATTCTCGTGCTATTTATGTAAATAACACGTTCGTTCCGCAACACT
>NC_046665.1:76834927-76843522 GCF_010883055.1 Belonocnema kinseyi | reverse complement strand
TTCAGCACGCCGTTTTTTATGTCTTTAGTTTCGCATCCCTTTTTCTTTGTTTCGGGCACGCATAAAATATCTAGTTTCTTCACGTCCATAGTTTCACGCAGTAGAAATTCTCTTACTTCCCTTCTATTTTTCTTTGAGAAGAATATATAGTTATATCAAAATCAAAGGTTTCTTAATTAAAATAAATAAGGAACGGATTGAAATTAATAAGTATGAAGATCACCTACTTTGTTTGTAAAATATAATTAAAACTATGAAAAGAATGATTCACAAGGAAAAAATAACCTTAGTAGAGTGGGTAAAGAAAATATGGAAAACCAAAAAACCAAAACGTAGCATATTATTGGCCTTCTCCAGCCCCCCCCCCCCCCCCCCCCCCCCCCAACCACGTTAACAATTTATGTATGTCCCCATCGGCGCGGCTTCGCCTAACGTTCGCGTTTTTGCTAGGCTTTCACACTCGAGGTGAGCAAACCGCTTTTTTTGGCCTCTCGTATCGCAAAATACTATTTATAAAACTTAAAAAACTAAACTAATTTTTTAGAGCTTCATAAAATTGTCCTACCAATTTTTTGATCCCGTAGGACCTTAATTGCACATAACATTAATTTCTTCTAATGGAAAAAAATTCAGAAATTAAAATGGCAACATCTTCATTTAATTTAGGGTCTCATCATTTTAATTGCTAACAATGTTGAATTGTTTTTTTGTGGTAAATTTCAAATTTTTTTAAAGTTGTATTTTATACATATTATCAGAGTCTTAAAATCAAACTTTGCAGTGCTAGGCTGTTTATGATTTCCATTCTTTTTTTTATCAACCGAAAAGATTACGTCCTTATTTTTTTCTTGTGCTGATTTTCCTATCTACTCGCTATTCAACCCGAGAGGCATAATGAAATTTTGCCGAGCTTACAATGTGAGGACAACTTTTCGTAAAGAATACGTGTACATGAAACACGTATGGAGCAACACAGACACCACTACAACATATAGAATGCGTTTGAAAGCGGAAGTAGAGGAGTAAAGAGGCGAAATGAGAGTGAAGCGGGATGTTGGTTTGGGGTGAATGAGGACGAAGGGGTGGGTTAGCGTTAGAGGAAAAGAGGGACGCGTGCCTTTGTCGTCCGATTACGAAGGGGCTACTCGGCGGCCACTATACTATATAGTAAGTGTAGGGAGGGTGGAATTAGGTTTGCTTTGCCACGATATCGAAAACCTGGCGAGAAGAACAGGATTCCACCCAGACCAGAAAATGACTTACACTTTTCGAGAGGATGATGTCCACTTTTTTTGCTCCTCTTTTCTACTACCGCACAAATCCTTTCTAGCATTTATTTTCAGATTAAAAAGAAAATTAGTGAATGGGCAGACAACTGGGAAATGAGGAGATAAGGACTGAGGACGATATTTCTTGTATGTTCTATGGAAGAAGAAGCACCTGATGCTATCCTGGCGAAATTACTCCTGGAAGAGTTCAATTAAAAAATAAATTAAATGAAGTCACAGAAAATTTTAAATCATAATTTAAAAACATACACATTCATACAATTTAACAAGGTAATTAACTTATTAAAGAAATTTTCTAAGGAACTCGAAATTTAATTAATTAATTTATAGGTCTTTGAAATAAAAAATTTTTAAGTTCTGAAAATTACCGAACACTAACCAAAAGCTTTCTCGATGTGTTTTCTTCTATTTTACGCAAAATAAGATAAAATAAAAATAGTTTACTTTAAATTAAACATTATTTTTCTTTGATTTATGACAATTCGGTGTCATATTCAATTATTAACCCTCTGTATAAATGATATTTTTCTTTAAAAAAATATATAATGTAAAATTGATTCTGATCATAGAAAAAACAGAAGATAAACTTTACATCGATTTCCGATGAAAGATTCGCTGCAACAAAAATTAACTTGACAGGATAAACTTGAACCAAATATCGGTTAAACTTTATTTTTGTTTTCAATGACAACACATGTGTTTTGAAAAACGCGAAGTTACATGAATAAAATCTTATCACTCTAAAAAATTTCCTGCAAAAAACGTTATCATTACTTTATTCTGTGATATTTAAGATAAACGCACCCTAAAATTAATAAGGGAAATTAGATTAAATATTGTTATTTTTGTTGTGAAAACTGGAATTATTTTTAATATTCAATATATGCGTAATTTTAAATTCGTCAATTTTTAAAGGTCAAAATAACCCTATTTTGAATTTTAAGTTTCACCATTTGAAATTCTACAATTTTATATACTCAAATTACAAATTTTCTTCATAAAAAATGCTAAACGTTCCAGAATTTTTAGAATAATTGTTTTACGTTTCTTTTATGTATTGTACAACTTGATTTAAATTTATTTCGAAGATTCCTTACTAAAGTAAAATTCTTTCGTTTATTTTAATTGAAATTAGTTTTTAATGATATCAATAATAATGATCATTTATTCAATATAAAAATCTGCCACATATATGAATGTACAGAAGTTTTGCTTTTAAAACTGTTCCATTTAATACATATTGTTCGTTTAATTATAAGTAAATAATAACTAGAAATTTCATAGAGAATTAATTACAATATTTTTCCTTATTTTCTAATGTATTCAGGAAAAAAGTAATAAAAAAACTCAAAGCAAAATATGAAATTCTTTTCTTCTTACGGTTTTAAATTAAGGCCACGTCTAAAGTACAACCAAATTCGGTGAGCGTGTACAAAACATTTTGGTGTCCATAAACACTTCGTTAAAGTCCAAAGTGTTGATTTTATATGCTAGGATTATACATCCTTATATATTATTTTACATAAATATTTTTTACTGCAGGATCCTTTGAAAATAGTATAATCCAGAGCCGATACAATATGCGCATCGATTAAAATAACGTGACGGCATTATTGATAAGAAGTAATGAAATATTATAAGCAATGCAATGGTTCAAAATGTTCGATAGGACTATTAAATTTTTAATGAATTTCATAAAACGTAAATTCATGTTCAGATCCTTTTTTAGCGTGAAGTCAGTGTGCGGGGAATGAAAACAATCGTTCATTTATTAATTGTTGACTATGAGCAGTTGGTCGAAACTGGTAATAATGTCAGCTATTTATAGTATAGTGTTGGTTTAGATTCTTGGACATTGAACAAATGAAACCGTGGAAAATTTGTATTAAAATTATATTCTTTGAAATAATTATTTTTTCGCAGTGATTACAAAAATCTTGGGATTTCTGGAACCTGCTAATGTGCTTGAAAGTGTTTTCGGACTGATTTATTTATTTATGATAATCATCCAAATACTTTGTAGCAATGTAATTATGTAAAAAATTATATTTTTTACAAACTCAAAAAACTTCTAGAGATATTTCTTCGATGAATCCAACGATATCCTTGGTTTTTCGTTAGAACTATTCGTTTTTAGGGTTTCGCAGAACTGGACAGAAACTCTAAAAATGAGTGATTAACGAAAATAAAATTTCATTCTGGTTAATACATGTAATTAAGAGGACGTGTCAAATATGGCATGAATATAATTGTATAAACATCAGAAATCCTAATGTCGTATGAAACTCGCGAGAAACGAGGAAATAAATTGAACGACCAAGTGTTGGTTATACGAGAATTAAATATTTGGAAGAGATGCATGATGCAAATACGATAAAAACGTCCGTATCTCTTTCTAGTATGCCTGCCTTTCGTTGAGCTTTTTTCCCGACCCTGCATTCTTAGAGTGTCACGTGCTATCCATACACCCTTTTCTTTATATAACGCACTTTTTTTCGACCTCTTTACATAATACCGCGCTGGTCCGTTTCCTGCCGACACCTGTACCCCGGAAATGGTAAAAAGGTCAACAGAAATACTACGATCTCAAAACAAAGAAAAGAAAGATTCGAGGAAAAATTACTCACGGAACGGAAAATACATTAGAAAAATAAACTATAGAAATTTTATAGACGCAAATAAAACATTTTCTCGTTTGCTTTGGACTTAAGTCAAGAGATAAAGGTCTATGGGCATTTCACCATGATGTTCTAACGACTAACCCCATCAGGATTAGAAAAATAAATTAGTGTATGAGATATTTTTTTCTCTTGTGCGACACTGTTGATTAAATCATGTCTGCTTTTATTTTTTTTTATGAAGACATAATGGATTGCTGGATTATCTAGATAAAATATTTTTCTAACAGTTTTAAATTATTAAAGAAAATTAAAAAATTAAAATTCTTCATTGTGTTGCAATTATATTTGCTATTATATTTCTGATGGAAAGAAATAGAAGATTTCAGAACATCCAAATAAATTATTTAAAATATTTTTTATAGCTCTGCGAATAAAAAGTTCTTGTCGCAGCCTTTTATGGCAATTATTCTACTAACATAATTGTTTCCAGAATACCTGAAACTTGGATTAGTTGAACTTATTTATTTCTGCATTTTTTAAACCAATTATATTTAGAAATTTTTAAAAGCATTAAAAGAATGATTTTAACGAAAATAATTTCACATAGTCAATCGAAATTTGTTTTCTTTTAAATCAACATAAAAATATGCGCTATTACGCATATCCCCGAATATGAAAAAAAATTTTGTCGACATTAAAGCCAAGCGTACGGATCATAAAGTTAAAAAAATCACTTTATCTGAAATAGGCAGAATAAGCTTCCTTCCGTCAACGGAGCGGCAGTAAAGTCACACTTTATTTTACCGCGACGAGCGACACGTAAAGAGAAAGCAAGGAGAAAGAAGTTAATGAGAAGTTAATGAGAAGTGAATGAGAAGTGAAAGAAAAGGGAAAGAAAAGAGTGAGAAGAATTCATTTTAAAACTACGCTAAACTAAGAAGTACATTTTGGATTCATAACGTAGCCCCACGAGCGTGCATACGCGGTGCAATCAAGCTCCATTTCACTTCCTCTCCTTGGGCAAATAGATTCACGCTTATTCTGCTTATTTTAGATAAAGTATTTTATGCACCACGGCAGTTAAGTTCAACTGTACTAATTAGATACATAATCTATTTTTATCTCCTTTTTTATTTGAATTTCAAACCCGTAGTGAAACCCGTGAAGTGAAAAATTGAAGAAAAAAAAGGAAAAAATGAATCGAATTTCCAGTTTAAATTCTTCCTTCAATATTATCCGGATTAAAAAAAATCAAGAGAATATAATATATTATAAAAATTAAGATTTTTTACAAATAAATGCTATATTTTCTGTCTATGTTTTCTATATTCATTTTACTATCACATAGATGGCCGTTTATGATGGCCTAAATTTTACAATCTATACTCAGAAACCGATTTGGTTGAATCCACACAATTTTTTTAGTTGAACCGTAGAATATGGTTATTATATGGACAACAAAATATTTCGTTGAACATACTCAATTTTTTGGTGGTTTCAACAAAATGTTTTAGTGGATGGAGTATTTGGTTGATTGAACCAAAAAAAATGTTTAGGTCAATAAGTAAAAAAAATGAGTAAAATCATGAGTAAAAATGAGTAGATGAGTAAAAAAAATGCTTATACAAGGAGCACAAAAAAAATATATCCATAGTGAATACATACATCCATAAAACTTGACAGCGGTATGTTTATATTTTTTCTTAAAAATTGTTCGTTATACAAAAAGCTCATACAACAAAAATGGTGTAATTTTTCTAGAGCTTCAACTTTTGAACACAGATTTTTTTCATTACCGTTCGGAATTTATATTAAAAAGGAGAAAAACTGATTTTTTTACCATCATGACAGTTGAGAACTTTTCTACATCGCATTTCTTAAATCTCATAAGTTTCTATTTGAAACATTAATTGCAGTTAAAAAAAAGCGGGATTATATTTAAATGAGATTCTTATAAAAATTGATGAAAAAGGGGAATAAGGGACTGACTAAGATCCCTATATTAATTATATTATACTTGATTTTTTTAAAATGCATTTTAAAAATAGGTAGTAAATAGGGAACAAACTCTCGGGAGCTGCACTTGATTAACAATTTTTAATAGAACATCACTTCCTGCTCTTTAAAAAGCCACAATAGGGATTCCTTTGAGAAAGAGATCGGAAGTGCGGAGGACAGAAATGGGAAATGCTTTCCATTAAGTTGGATGTTGGTAAGACGAGTTTCGCGCGTAAAAATATCTTGGCTGGTAGTCATGGTAACGCTTTTCCCGAATCTCGAGAGAGGAACTATAGCTGTTACGTTAGGTACACGAAATTCTCTCTCACTCCTGCAGGACACGTACGCTACTCGTCCTGAGGGCTGAAGAGGGTGCAACCTCACTTCTGGTTCGTTCTTGGGGGACGTTAACTCGGTTACAGGGGTTCCCAATGCAACGACTCATTTTCTCTTAAGACTTTCGTCAATTTTAATGACTAAATCAACATCGTTAACACATCAAAATAAAACAAAGTTATCTATGAGTAGTCCTTGCCACGATTGATCGAACACAAATTTTAATAAAATATTTCTTGAAAATAAATTAAAGTATTTTCCGATCGTTTCTCGATTTGCAACTATTATCAACCAAAGAGCTGCATTTTTGATGAACAAAATTTTATTTTCTAACAAACAATTGCATTTAGAACCAAATTGTTGCACTTTCAAGCAAAACAGACGAATTTTCAACAACAAAGTTGAATTATCAAACAAACCGTTCAATTTGCAAGCCAAAAAAAAAATTTTTTTTAAGAAGGTGAATTTACAATTAGTTGAATGTATAATTAATTAATTAGATTTTTAATCAAATAATAACATTTTTAACTAAAATAGATGAACTCTGAACCAAAAATACAATAGTAGACTTTTCAAACAAAAAGATTTAAATTTCAACCGAAATTAGTTGGAGTTTCTTATTGGGTACTATGAATTTAGTTCGCATTTAAAAGGGGGAAAAACAAGAAAAAGGAGAAATTTCTTGAAAATAGACGAAAAAAAGAAATTCTCTTAAAAAGGGGAAAGAGAAGACCATGAGAAAGAACGTGAAGTCCGACATTGAATAGGATTTCCAAACCATCAATTACTATAGATTTTATACATAGATTAATTAAATTATCTTTTCTCTTTTAGACAAAATCTCAAATGAGGTATATTAAAGTTACTAAACTGTCTTTTTCCTTAAAAAGAGAGACTATAGTGACTTTTACATTTTAAAAAAGTTATTGAAGTAACCATGTGGCAGCCCTGTCTATGTGTCATTTCATGTAAAATTAAAAATAATATTAAAAATGCGGTTATAATTATTTTTAAGAATGAAATAAGGAGAAGATTTTTTCGAAAACTTGGTTCGAATTTTCTAATGTAAGCCATGCACGGTGTATTAAAGTTACTAAAGTGTAATTTTCCTTAAAAACAAGAGACAATAGTGAATTCTTCATAAAAAATGTGATTAAATTGACTGTGTGGCAGCCCTGTCTAACTGTAGTTTCATGTACAATTAAAAATGATATTAAAAATGTGGTTAGAATTATTTTGAAGAATGAAATAAGGAGAAGATTTTTTGGAAGGCATGGTTTAAATATTCTAATGTAAGCCGTACACGAATCATTTGTCACTTAAGAAAGAATTGTATGGAACTATTTGGGGGATTCTGAAAAGTGTGGTCACCGCCGAATCGTTGGGTATAATTTGTTATTCCTTTTCAGTTTCTCTTATAGGGCGGGACAATCGATTCAGCATGTTATACATACCCGGAGACAGCTCTGTCCATTCCATAGAGGCAATCGGTACAATCGATCGCGAACGAGAGATAAATATTTAACGTTTACGAGCCATTATATTGAAATTTGGCTGCTTTTCACCCCGCACGAGCCATTCATTCAACCATTCAGGTCTTCTTTCTAGGCGTATTTCTAAACACATGTTCGTACCTGTTTCTTTTGTTAACACGTTACATTCTACCTGTCAATTGAGTCGAAAACCAGATGTGCAGATTGTTTATTTCCATGAATAATTATTAATTAGTGGGCGCTGTTATTATTTTTTCAAAGCCAGCTTGCCACAGCCTAGATTACTTGAAAAAATCTGCCCGCTTCAAGGGCACATTCTCATCGCACGCTTCGCTCGCAAGTTTGAGCTCGTCTAGGGCACGCGACGGTTGAATCTCGCACTTCCCGCTCGGATATTTGTTCTTTGCATTTGGAATGCTAGAATTACACTTTACAGATTGTTGTTCAATCCTTTTTCTCATAACTTTCGTCGTTTTTCCACACATTTTTATTTTATTTTTTTATTTTCAATGTTATTTTTCACGAATAAAACAAAAAGTTCGCGTCCTATCAAGAAGTGATTCTTAACGAAATTGTTTTTTCCATTTTGTGGTCAAACTATGTAAGTTTGACCACAAAATGGAATTTTTGATTTTTCATTATTTTTTGTGCAATCGAAATTGGAATTTTCGACTTTTCAAGAAAATTCAAAAATTTGTTATGATAATCTGGTAGGGCTTTCAAAAATAAATGTTTTTCTTCTCTTGACTTTTATTCTATACTCGGTTGGAGAAAAAGCAAAATAAAAAATTTTCATTTTGGTATAAATAAACTTTCTTAAAATTGTGCTTCGATATGCAGTTACTGGGAAATTCGGAA
>NC_046665.1:76825864-76834827 GCF_010883055.1 Belonocnema kinseyi | reverse complement strand
TCATCTTCCCGACCCCTGGGAACCAGTTTCATCTATAATAAAGTAAGTTCTGTCATCAAATTAATTAGCTCATTTCACTTTCTACTCTTCACCTTACAGACCCTGAGACGTAACAAAGATTAATTTTCAACCAGTTACCTCGTTCTCAGCCTTCCCAGAACTGTTGCCTCACGAAGTTGCTCAGAGGAGTAGGCCGAGGGCAGATGCGACACACACACACACACACACTCCAATTGGAAACGAGTCAGGCCGCAGGCGGCCCTCACTGTTAACGTTTCTGCCCCCCCCCCAGAAATCAGTCAAAGGCCATGTGAAGGCAATCCCCGACACTTGACTGAAAGCGAGAGTTTGGTGTATCTATCCAAAAAGACGAATGTTCAACAAAACAGTTGAATTTTCGATAAAAAAATAGGAAAACAAGAAAAAGGGAAAATTTCGTTTAAAAAAGGTAAAAAAGAGGCATTTTTTCAAAGGAGAAAAGAGAAGAAGAGGGGAAAGCGCGTGATTTCTAATACTGAACAGCATTTTCATGCCATAGATTACTATAGACTTCATACATAGATTAATTAAATTTTCTTTTTTAGACCAAATCTGAAATGAGATAAATTAAAATGACTAAAGTGGCCTTGAAAACAAAATGATTGAAAGTGACTTAAGGGTCTGTTGGGCCGCCCTACTCATAAGACGCACTTCAAAACTTGAATTTTTCAACTGCAATTATTTTGTTACACAATTTGACTATTTTAAGATTATGTTTATATAAAAAATAAACTTTCAAATATTTATCATTTATTTTCGCATTTTTTTATTTTATAAAAAAAGGAGAACGTCACGTCATTCAAGATTCCAGATTCCAGATTTTCTAGAACATTCTAAACATTCCATAATATATATCCTAGAAAGCTCCATAAATGTCTAGAATCTAATTATAATCAAAATCATTCCAAAATAATCCATAAAATTCTACTATAAATAAATAACCTAAGAGTCCCTGAAATAGATATAAAAGCGCATGCGCGTGAAATATATTACAAGTAATTGAACCCCGAGGCCATCAATTCAACTGCAGCAAAGGCGCTGGTTGCAAACAACGAAGACCAGTGAAAAAGTGCATTTTTCATTTTTTTTTTCTTATGTTACTGTCCCGTTTTCTTCTCTTTTTTGTTTAATTTTTTGTGCAGTTTCGAGAAGGCCTCTACACCAGGCGGCATGGTCTTGGGCGCCACGTGGGTATGTTTTATGAATGAGAGACTACACCTACACGTCATTATGCGACTCATGGGAGGCTAAATATACATGTAGACTATACACCGTGCAACCCGGCCCAGCCCTGCCATTGTAAAATGTAAAGTTTCTCAGCACACGACATAGGTCGCCCTTGCGTGGGCCTAGTGTGGGCCTCAAGTAAGTTCGCGACATGGAAATGACACGCGCTCTGCAGCTTATGATGTTGCGATTAAAGTTGATTCGCACTTTCACTCGTAGGTGAAACGAATTCAAAAATTTGAAGTGGGAGCGCTCATATTTTTTTGCATGTTACTGTTGCGGGCGTATAAATACAAAACAGCATTGTGAAGAACTGAAGTTTCAGTTGAATAAATGTCGAGCCCAGCTAACACTCGGATGGGTATCCATTCCGAATACACGATTAATTTCGCAGTTTTCTTCTCCTCTGGCAAAATGTCCAGGCAAACTCGAGTGCTTCTAATGCCCTCCTAATGAAGTAAAAATGTAGACAGCCTCTTACCCGTCGATTCCTAGTCCTATATATGACGACAAAGGATACTCATGCTAAAGAACTTAAATGACCTTAGCTCAGGAATTTCGCGGCGTGGAGTTTCCTCAAACGCCTTCAATTTAGCCGGGATTTTGAAAAAATGCATAGTACAAAGAGTTGTGAAACTCTTAGTGCTATGGAATTTAAATATTCCAGCGTATCCGTGAGAATAATAATAATAAAGTTTGTAAAGTAATTTTCAATTGTTTAAATAATTTTCGTTTGTTGGATTATATTTTTTTACTAACTCATTGAAAGAAACTTAAGTTTAATCCGAAAATTAGTCATTTATAGGGAACCTGATCATTTCTACAAGAATCTACCAATTACGTGACAAATTCATTTTTTTTCAATAATATTTTGTTGTTGAAACAATTTTTTTCGAAAATAAATGTTTAAAATTGTTCTTTTTCAATCGTTATTATTATCATTCTTTTTATTAAGAGCAACGTGTGTACTGACACTATGGTCCAATTGTGTAAAGAATTATTTAAGATTAGTTGTAAACTTTTATGAAAATAAGGTAAAAAATCGAAAGTTTGTTTTTTAATTTGGTGAAGTGTCTCCTCATTGTTCAATATTTCATGTTTATATAAATAGACTGTGGGGGTAATTTAAAGGAAAAACTTGAAGAACTAATAAAAACAAATTTTTCTTGAGTCACGCGAAAAAATTGTTCAAACAAATATTAATTATTTAGGCAATTTGTATAACGTTTAAACATTTAAGGATAAGCGACACACTTAACCAAATTTAAAGAAAACAATCCGATTCTTTAATGGCATTTCAATCAAAATGTAAAATTAATCTTTAATAATTTGCTAATTTTAATTTAATAATTTGTTCGATAACGAGTTTAACATAAATTTTTGCTCTCAACAATGAAAAATTACAAAATAAATTACTAAAAAATTAACATTCACTTCAGAACAACATTGTTCAAACAAAAATAATTATTTAAACAAATACGAATTTTCTAAAGATTTGTATAAAAATATCTGAATGACGTAGATATTTAATACCAAGCGACCAAGTTAACCAAATTAAAAAAAAAACTAGAGTTTTCTACTTATTTTCAAGAAAAAGTTACAAGTATATACTAATGAATCGTATAATAATCAATAAATACTTCACAGAAAGATCTCATATTCTTGGTTATAAAACTACCAACGAATTTTTATTTATGAATCCTTCTATAAACCAATTTTTTCAAAGTTTTTTATGACAACATGGTAAAATGTTTATTATGTGCGATTTAATTTAAATTTTAAGACATTAAAATTCACACTATTTTTGCAATAATGTATTTACAAATGAGCAAAATACCTAAACTACAAAAAGAATATAAAATAGAAAAATCTATACAATTCTTGTTAAAATAACAAAATTCCCGATCCTAAATAAAACTTCCGCGTTTTTTTCCGATTTCCCTGCCCGCTAGACAAAGTAGGAAAAGCATTTGAATTTTTGGTTTGCAAGATTAACACGCTAATAACTCTGAAAAATTGAAACTATTTCAATTTTTATTGATATAAATCTAATGTATTATAAATAAAGTCTTGAAAGTTTTAATACTTTTTCAAATTAAATTCAGATTGGTTTACTGAATGAAGTTTTATATTGTAGATCTCCCAAATATACTATAAAAAAATATTTAAGAATTATTTAGAAATGATTTGAACTTTTTTTTTTCAAGTTTGATGAACGAATAAATAAAAGTGATTGACATTTTAAGTGTAAAAATTTGAATAAAAATATGAAATAAATCAAATTTTTCACAGAAAAAGCCAAATGCTAGCAAGATATAATTTGAACTCACAGACCTCCTTGATTGTAAATTTATGGAACTTTGACTCACCTAGAACAAAAAAAAAGAACCGAACGTATTAGTAAATAAACACATACACCAGAGAAACATGTTTGGTTTGGGCAAGAAAATAATGTTATTAGTACGTGTGGAAAAATGTTGATCTGCACAGTGAAACGTTTTATTGAACTAAAAATAATGTTTTATTGAACTAACAAACCTGTTGTTGAGCCAGAAAAACAAAATTTCGTTGTACAATTGTTTCTCTCAGTGGAGGTTCTACAATGCTTAAGTTCAAAATTTCTACCAAAAATGTAAAAATGTTTATGGATTGCAGCACAGTTCTAACTTTCAATTTGATAAATTTGATTTCTTCTCCACAGTCCCCTTGAAATTACAAGAATACCATAACTGGTTTCCTAAATTTATTTCTCTTTCTTCTTGCGAAGTTGAGATTTTCGAATAGCGAATTAAGTTTTGCATTCCCTTTCTTCATAAGGAAGTTTGAGATATATGTATCATAGTATATACGCATGCAGCGAATTCTTGGAAAGTCGACAAAGTCGGATGTATTTCAAATTCTGTCTGTGCGGTACCTGGCTCGAAATTGCAATAATTCTTTCGACTCACGTACCAACCAAGTTCTGGAGGCGGCGCTGTGTGTTCTGCTGCTAACTTACTACGAAACCCCTAACGAGCTCTGACATTTGTTGGGGTGTAGCCCAAGAGAACGAGGAGGGTTCGGAGGGATCCTATACGTATGTCTAGTCCTCGTTTCCGCCTTACCCCCCAGGGCCGACGGCGGGTCGGGGGTCGAACGATAGGAAGGGTGCTTCCTTTACCTATATACGTGATCGACCTCGAGTGACGAGACGTAACTAGTGCAAGTGCTTCACATGTCAAAAGGGCAGACGAAACTTTATCACTTTTTCAAGAAGTAATTCAAAAAGGGATAAAACCTCTTTTTTAACACTTCTGTGAATGACTACAAAAAATGTAACGTATCCTTGCATAAGTACTTAGCGTTATTTATTTAATAGGCACTGTATACGATTACGGAATTTTCTGTAAGATTAAGATGCCAAGTATAGCGCTGGGTCTAGAATTACGATAATGTTCGTAATGTCCGTAATCCGAACGAGCTAAAAATGAGGTTTAAACCAAAGAAACAAATTATTTTTCTTTCATGAAAACATATTTTTGAGTTATGTTTAAATCAAAAAAATCTCCAAAATCGCAAAAAACAAAAAAGAAATTCCTAAATATCCAAAAAAATGGTTTTTTTCAAAACAAAATGATCAAATGTATTTGGTTCAAAAATTGAACAGAAGATAGTAACCGATTTTTAAAGACTGGCTTCGTTTACAGAAATTTCGGTATATATAGCCAAATTTTTTAGGTACGAAAAGGGGAACTGGAAAGGGGGCTTTTTTTAGTACTTGTGGAAACTTCCATTTTTAAATTATTTGATTTCATTTTTTTATGCCAAACCACAATTTTTTTCAACAGGCCGAAAGGCGCCAGGAAACGAATTGAAATTCTACATAAAAATAGCCCTAAATAACAAAGTTACAAAGTCCCGTGTGGAAAAATATACTGGCAGTCTGGTTACAGGTCCGATCCAGATCTGGATTTATCTAGATAATCTAGTCTGGAAGATCTGATCTGCCGCAGGTCTGACGCTAGTCTAGGCCAGGTCTGCCCTTATCTAGACCCTCAAGTCTGGAACACCTAGTTGTCCCAGGACTAGTGTTGATCAGCGATCCAAGAAAAAAAAGTCTTAAATTCGGCCAGAAAATTTTTTTGGATATATTTCGAAAAAGTTACAGGGAGTTTAAAATGGTAGAAAATAAGAAATTCACACATCAAAGCCAGACTTTTTTTCTTAAAATCTTGACAGGCTGGTCTGGCGCAGGTTTGGCGCTCATCAAATCAAGAACAAACAAAATCTAAGTTTGATCATTAAATTTTTTAGAACTACTTCGAAAAAGTCAAAGGTTGCCAATAATGAAAATTCTTTAACTAACGATACTTATAGTGAAAGATGATTTTTTTCAAGTCATTTCCAGATAACGTCACAAATTGAAACACCAGTTACGTATTGACTCTGACCTCTCTGACACAGTGCTAGTTTTTGTCGATAAAGTGTCACAAACTGTTAGCCATCCAATAACTCGCGGCTGGCCAGCACATAAGTAGCGGCTGATCAGGCGGTCTGGCCTGGGGCTAGCCAAAAAAACGTTACACTTTTGGCTAGACCCAGGCCAGGCAGTCTGTTCAGAGCCAGGGCTGAAAACCAGATAGTCTAGTCTCTAACAGGCGAGCGCCAAAACATTTTTCCACGCGGAGTTAATTCTGTAATGAGTTCTTACAAAAAATGTATATTTAAGTGTTTTTGTAGATTATATTAATAAAACACGAAATGTTGAACATTTCTCAATGTTCCTGGGCTTACATTTAAAATAAATTTCCATGGAATTTTTTTAACTTATGAAGAAAATTATGAAATGTGTCTACTAGTTTTTTCTTAAGGCGGAACTTGAAATAAGAAAATTATGCAAATTAAAAAACACATGATCATATGGGGATGGGTTGTTTTCTCTGGAAATCGGATGGGCAAGCTTTGGTGAAATATTCGAAAATCTTTTGACATATTCTGTACTAAAACTGGCGTACACTCACAAGTCGAGTGGTGAACCCCTCGTAATTTAGTTAAACTTTTTAAAAATCAATAGAGAGCATATTTTAGGAAAACTTTACGAAACAAGTTCCGTCTCAAGAAAAAAAACTAGGGAAATTTTTTTACAATTTTCGTCACAAGTTAAAAAAATTCCAGGGAAATTTAGTTTAATTGTTTGTATTATCAGTTATTAGTTTTTTGACACTTCAGAGAATTATGGAATAGAGGAGCAGATCCCGTTTCTCTATTCCTAATATGTCAGCATGTATTTTATCATATAGAAATTTTTGTTCATTAAATATTTATTATTTTTAATGCATTTCCTTTAATTTAAGTTTAGTAAAGAAACTTTGTCGTCCGACTTTTCTTTCACTTTATTTGGCAAACCATACTAGCGAATTCAGTGGACTGTACTCAGAGTGGTCATTCAGCCAGTGGCTCGTGAATCCCATTCTTCAAAAGGAATTCCTGATTCAGTAGAAAGCAGAAGACAAGTTTATTCTAAAAATCTTTGATTAAGTTAAACTTTGTGTCGAAAGGTTTACTTTTGGAATACACGATTGTACCAAACAGATGACATCAGGTAAATTGAATTCGAAAATTTAAATTTGAGAAAAATAAACTAATAAATAATGCTTTTGTATTTGAATATTAACAAATTAGTTTAAATGTTGCATTAGATATTATTGGATAAAATTAAAGTTGCACTTACGCATTAGAACATAGTTTTCACAAGCGTATGCATTAGGGAAAGGTTTTTATATTTGGAATTTATTTTCTCAGGCGGATCGGTTGATGGTAGAATGGAAGATTACGAATATTTATCTGTGATACTACCGAAAGTCAAGGCTAGAGAGCCAAATAAGTTGTTCCCCTTTTGACTTGTTCCTTGTTTTGATTTTTGAAGATTCTCAACATGAAATAAATGCATTTTGAAAATTATTTTCGGTGCCCTAGAAGTAATGTATAGAATACAAATAAAGTGAAAATTCACTTCTCTAAAACACCAAAAAGATAACAGAATGAAAAAAAAAACATAATTCAACGCTCGTCTAATTGAATAAATTTTATATAAAATTAAATCAGTTCGCTTCACGAATTTTTTTGTGATACTTTTTTGTGAAATCATCACTAAAATATTCTCCGATTCAAATGTTATTCGCGGAATATGTCAAAAGCGTGAATATCATCGACTGCTAATTTACTGATTCGGATAGCGAAAACAACGCACCTTCATTTTTCGTGTATTATTTCAACTCGACTGGAAAATTACGGGAATAACGGATCACATGGATGAGGTCCTTCTGGTTGAGTACCCGGAACAATATCCAGACCTCGGTATTAATTTAACCCTCACAGCTGGAATAACAACATGGCGCTGATAATCCACATTCGCACATATATATTATACAATTCCTGTATCTATATATTGCCTATATGCTGGATACGTTATGTGCGCTACAAACTACAGAGCAATGCAGCCAAGTGAGTCATCGCGAGTCGAATGATTCGATTAAAGATCTATTTTACGGAATAAGGCACAGAATGAAATGTGCGTGTGGGAAGTGATATTCACATTGCCTTGGGGTAGGTTCTTCCCCGAAATCCCGCGCCATATAATTCTCCATCGACCTAAATCAGTTACTCCTCAATTGGCAATTTACAGCCCCGAGAAAATCGCACCACAGCCCAGCAGCTTGTGGTCGTCTTTTCCTTCCGTTCTTCGGATAACTACTGCTCATTAATTCTAAAAACTGTCACAAAAATCAAAAATACAAATAAAATGTATAGAATTTGTTTAATGGTATCACATGCTGATATTTTAATTTAAGCTATTGACTTTTAGAAATGATCAACAGTGAAAAATTCTAGAAAAAGTCAGCTCCTTTAAATTTCAAATCATTACACTTTGGAATTCTTTATTAAATTTGATATTGATAAATTTAACTTGAAACTTAAGAATCCCTTAATTGAAATTCGTCAAATTTATATGGTATTCATATTACTTTTTTATGAACAAAGAATTAACTCGAAAGAAATTACAGCCTTATGATATTTGCAATTACTTCAATCCACTGCAGCAGAAGGTATGCAATGTACTTGAAAAATTGAAAAATAACGAAATCTGATATTAGAGAATATCACCTGTTAAGTGTATTTGTCACTTGCGTGCGGTTAGATACCATTTTTAGGTTATTTCGTTATGACAACGGCACCAATAATTGACGGCCATTTTGTTTAGTCTGACAAATGAACCAAAAAATGAGATCAAATTGATCCGAATGGAAAATCATTATGATCTCGAGATTGAAATGATCGCTGGAGCAAAATGCTCTTCAACAAAATTGATCCTTTCTTTTACTGTGTGTAGTGAATAAGCGATCACAGCAAAAATTAAAGATAAGTTTTACATCGATTCCAGGTGACAGATTCACCGAAACAAAAATTAACCCTGTCAAATAAACTTTACATAAATCGTAGATAATTTCCGATTTTTAACTTTGTCTGGATAATCTTTCGCCTCGTAATTGCTCCATTTTTGTTCGAGGTGTAGCGACGATTACGTCAGCGCTATCTAGCGTCGTTTAACTTCATTAAATTTTAGAGAATTGGAGATTCCCATCTGTCATGTCGTTTTTGCGCTTTTGCTATTTTTTTTTTTTTTTATTATTACACCATTGAGCCATTTCCCTTTCGGG
>NC_046665.1:76812866-76825764 GCF_010883055.1 Belonocnema kinseyi | reverse complement strand
TAGGGATTTCCCGCTTATTATGCGCATGAATCTCATGTCAATTGCGTTAATTTTACTTTTATCTTTTTCTTGATAAGTCCATGTCTCGCTACCGTATAGTACGTTGCTAAATGGTACTAAATAAGTACTAATTCGTCTACAATAGTGTCATTTATTTCAGAGGAAATATATCAGTAAGAACAAATTTTTTCGTGTTATCTGCTGCTGATTCTACATGTTTACCGAAATTTCCCCCCTTCAGCGTGACGGAGTAGACGAGATCAGAATTATTCTCGTACCTCGGTGAAACTTTCGACGAATATGTTTGATTTTTAACCGTTGCAAGTCTTACCTGCAACAAATTTTAACTTTTTTCCGTGATTGTTTAAAATCTGGCGTCCCGATTTATAGCTCGAATTCACTCATACTTTACCTTTTTCCCATTACTGCTAAGGACGCCGTAACAGCCGACAGCAACAAAATTCAACTTAATTTTTTTCGCTGATATTAATGCATTATAATATCGTACAAAGCTCCGGGACCTGCTTATACGTTATCATATTGCTCTTTCTTGCAATATAGAGGTTTGGCGATATTGTTGTCCGATATATTTTTCTCCGTGCACGTCTAACGTTTCACTAATTGAATTGATTAGACGAAAGTAACCAATTCAATTAGTTATTTTTTACCAATTATAAGTTAGTGAGTTCTTGCTTCTACAATAACTCAAATTTGACTGCTGATTAGTTAAATTTAACTGATTCAGATGTAGCCAGTATACAAGAGTAGATCACTTCAAAAAGTTGATCATAAAAAAAAAGAATTTAAGAGATGATAAGTATACTGTAATATTGTTGAAGAAAGGCTCTGTCTACATTTAGAGTATAATGAATGGAGATATTCCTACGTAGATAGGGTTTGCAGTCAATTTTTCAGCAACAAGGAAGGCCGATTTTAGGTTGAAGGAACACTCTATATCTCTATATGAATTTCACAACACAGTTACTATTGTAGATAGTTTTTATCATCCGGAAAGTGAATTGGAAGGGGCGAGAATCAGGACGAAGAACGTAAAGAGTAAAAAAAAACATGCAGGTATTATGACATGCAGGTACTATGACTATGTTTCCGAAAACGAGCTTATATTTTTGTTAGGTTTTTGCACGTGCACAATGCGATTTTTTCATTTTATAGGTGATGTTGAACCATAAACCTGCACAGTAAAAAGGGATGAATTTTGTTGCAGAGCATTTTTCTCCAAAGATCATTTGAATCTCGAGAACATAATGACCTGTCCATTCGGATGAATTTGATATTATTTTTTAGTTCATTTGTCAGGCTAAACAAAATAGCCACCAATGTTTGGTGCCGGTGTCATAACAACATTACCTCAAAATTGGGTCTAACTGCACGCAAGTGACAACTACATTTAACAGGTGATATTTTTTAATATCCGATTTCGTTACTTTTTTAACTTTTCAAGTTCATTGCACGATCAGATACCATAAAAAGCTTGCATATGAGCTAAAAGTACTCTAAGCACGTCAGCCATCTTGGTTTCACTTCATACATGATCCTGAATCAGATCATTATGATCTCAGAAGTGGATCAATCACTCCGGTCGTTCAAAATGCTCTTGAATTTGATATCATTTTTGTTGCATATCAAAATGATATTGATTTCGGTATCATTTTGAACAGTTTTTTTTTACAAAATACGTGATGAATTTGGGGGGGGGGTCTGCCGAATATCATTGTTCATATTAAGATCAATGGAAATAGCATCACGTGGTGTAGGGGGGGAGGGGGTAGAAGTTCCTGAAAAAAGGTATCACGTATTTTGTGAATGACTACCTATCAAGATTTGATTATCATCAATTGATGAGACATTTTAGTATGCTTTTCACGTAGGATACGAGCCTGAAGGAGAAAATGTTTATATATCATGATTTTTCCGTGATTTAAAGACTTTTAAATTCGCGAATGTTCACTTTTTGTATTGAAAATTCGAATATGCTTTTTAGTTTATACGAATAATGCGGTATTATGCCCAAAGTTTTCAATTGAACTTAGCGCTCATAACATTCAATTTAATCGCGGTTAATTCCAGATTCATTTTGAAAGATTTTACTTGACATGTATGTTGAAGAGTACTTCATTCGACTGAGTAAGCTTGAGAGGTCGTTTTGTTCAAATTCCCATTCGCAGCCTCTCATTCGCTTGCAATATACATAAGACGAGGAGTGCAATCTGGTGAGAAAAGATGCTGGTAGTCGATGTATCCCTTAAAGTAAACATTCTGAGAAGAGGGCGAATTCGAAGTATGGTCTTCTCTCAGGGTTGATCAAAGTATCTTCACACCCTCGGGGCAGCATATTTGATATCCTCCCAATTTCACCCTCAGCTCAGAGATTCTTCACCCGGAGTCATTCTTCCTGCACGAGTCAGTCAAGCGAAAGGCCCCATGTTAAATCACGCAAGGCTCCTTAATTGAGAATTTTTACACCTTTTTTTTTAAATTCAAAATTCTAAACATAAGCAGAATAACATTAATAATAATAATAATCTTCTAATACATCAATTCCCTTTGTCCACACTTAAATTCATGTTTCGGCTCGCTTATTGCGTTTTTATTATCTGGCGACTTTTTTGGGCAATGTGAAGCAACATGAAGTCGTTTGCCTTGCACTGAAATATTTTATCACTGACTTTCATGTTATTATTTTTCACGTTAGCTTAAAATGGTTAATTTTGAAAATCGTGATGTACTATCTGAAAATTAATGATTTTCAACGACAAAATAATATTTTCAGTGAAAAAAATCCATCCAATCGCATTGAATATCACTTGATACTATATGATATGATGTTTATTAATAATATATATGCAGATATATATTATTTTTCAAATTTCTATAAATTAAATATAAAATTATAGTTTGGAATACCCATTCTAAAACAGCTTAATTATGGTGGCTTTGAAATAAAGTTACCGTTGTAACTTAAATGTTATTTAAAAAACTGTTAAAAATACATACTCAATAAAATTAATTTGTGCAAAATAATTTAACAAAAAGAATGACAAAATAAGAGAAATATCTTTTTAGATAACATTGTAAAACGGCTCATTAGAGATAGACATATGCCAATTAAAAAAAGTGAGAAAAAATAAACAGACATCCAAACCACCTCTCTTTCCTCTCTTTCATCCATCTTTTTATGCTACCAGGATCCAACATGGTTCGAGGCCTTTTAGGCGTCCTCTTCAGAAAAATGTCAAGAGGAAACTAATAGGAAATATTTGTATATTGTAATAATATTAATTAAAGCAGAATTGAATTTTAAGTTAAGTAGTAAGAAATTATTACTAGAATTAACATTTTTTTCTCTAATATTTCTGAGAATTGATTGTATCTTTAAAAAATGTATAAGATTTTTGAAACTTTAATTAACATCTCAATCAAATAATCCTGAGAGTTTATTTGACTGATAATCGGTTTGAAATATCTGATAAAATCAAAATCAACAAAGCTTTAATTTCAATCTAAGATAAACATGACGTTTCCATAACTTTTTTTCACTAAATCAAGTAAAAGGTGTAACTTCTTCTTTTAAAAAATTATTCTCAATCTCATTGAACAAAATTGAAAATTTCCTTTTATCCTTTTCTGAATATATTCACTGATTTTAAAACATGACTATCTGTTTTAAATAAAGAATTCATACTGAGACAGAGACAAGTGCCTACGTCCTAAACTTGAAAAAAAAAACCGAGACCACATATTCACAGAAAAGAGATCGTAAAAGTATAATTCTTTTAAAGCCTTATTGTGCAATTTTAATGCACAATTTGTGTTTTTAAAAAGTTTAGGTTAGTTTAAACAATTGTACTTTCAAATATTTAACAAACAGAAACATTAAACCATAGAAAGTGTGTTGCGTTCTACCGTTCGGTTCTTTTGCCGTAATCAAAAATTCGCTTCTTGGTTAACCAAAAAAATTATAATATCAAAATTCTTGGTAATTAATTTTTGTCAGTTTTTAATAAAGTACTGATTCATTTAACTTTCGGAAATTGTCTGCAGTAGCCCAAGCTTTATATTAGACTGGCCAGTTAAGAAAATACTAGACAGTACACAACTTTCAATGACCCGTAGTAGAAATATTTTAATTTGTAGTCCTTCCCAATTAATATTACTTAATATTTTGAAAAGTATTTTTTCAATCATTAAACTTTAAGGGTTTATAATTACAAATTTTTACATTTTGAGCGGTTAAAACGACGCCGAATTTATGTGAATATTTTAGAAAATATTGGTTTACTCAATTTTGATGTTAAATTATAATTCTCTTTGTAATAAGAATGTAAATTTGTGCAACTTCAGAAGATACCATTTTGCATTCTTTTCTAATGAAATTGTCCAGTTTTCGAAATTTTAGACTGAAAGTTTAAAATTTTTAGCGTTTCTGTTTAAAAAAAGTTTTTAATCAAAATTATTAATTTTAAAACGCTTTCCATTAGAAATGATATAAGTTCAATTCATTTTCATGCCATTTGGAACATGGTCCTCTTTTCAAAATGTTACCTAATCTAAAATCGTTTTCTTTAGAATTATTTTAAATTCAAAATAATATATATATTTTCAAATTACCTGTATTTTTAATGTCAGGAAATAAAAATCCAGAAACGTAAACGCGCAATTCTCGTGGGTCCATTTACTGCTAATTTCTATTTAATTTATAATTAAAATTGGAAGTGGAAGATGCTTTATAAAGCAAGTTTTTTGAATATTACACTGAAAACTTACTGAAAATCTAAGAGGGACTCTTCTCATGATAAAAGCACAAAGGAGAGAAATAGAGTGCAGGACAGACGACAGGCGAATGGAATTACTTCAGTTTTTCAATTAATTCGAGACCATGACCCCGGGCGATTCGCTGGATTTTGTCGTTTTTACTCTGTACGGAAAAAAAGTAACGAATGCGAGTGACAGGTCATTTCGGACTTCAGCAATTCCCGTGAGGGACTTTTGACACGCGCGAATTTTTCGCATTCACAGTTCTCTATCCATTTCTTTTATTTATTATCTTTCACGTGACAGAAAGTGCGAGTTTTGCATAATTTAAAAAAGTTAAATTATAATTGTACCTGATAGGAAGAATTTAGAAACAATATTTTACTGAAAATGGTTTTAACAGTGGTATTAAATAATAATATACATTCTTCAGGTAAAGGTACTAATATGAAGATAAAAAATATTTTAGACCAGTTTTGAAAAAAAATCCAGGATTAGGACTGGAGAATAAATTTTATTTTAGAGTATCTACTCTAGAAATTTCATCCATATCTAATTATTGAATTTCATACTCCGTTGGGAAGAGATTTCATGCATTCAAAATTATTTGTTTTCAATTACACAATTTGAGGGAGATAAAGGACAAAAAGTAGGAAAAGTAAATACTCTAAAAAAATCATGTCCAAACAATAAATTTGAAACTTTGCAACTAGTTTACCTGCTGCGTGGTCTTTCCACGTTGCTGCCACTGATAAAAGTGTTCCGCGTTGAGTGCCCAACCTGGAGCAAAACTGAAACCCTCCGAGGGAGTCTGCGAGGCGAAAGTATCCGCGACAGCTTGCGAATTAATTGCGTCTGAATTCCTGATAGGATCCGGTAAGTCCGTGTAGACGCCACGCCTGGGGCCGAACCAGCCGCCAAAAATGCATTTTTCGTCTAGTTGCGTCAAGATGTCGGATTTCGATTGCATCAACTCCTTCTCAAGAGTGTATAAGGACTCAAACTCTAGAAAGGACATTACAGAATCCTCCGCTACTGATGCCGAAGTCGACAGTTGTGCCAAACCCATTTCGCTACCGATATCGTCCTCGAGGGAGAAAATCCTTCTTGGCGATCGTTTTGGTGAAGAATTCTGATGTTGAAAAATTTGCTGACGATCCTCAGAAGCTAAGAATCTCCTAGGTGATCTTTTTGGCGAACATTCCAAATTCTGAGAGGGGATCCTTCTAGGGGAGGAAGATTCTGATTGGATTTTCGTTTCGCTAATAACTGTTGTTTCAAAATTAGCTTCTTGTTTCCTTAACGATGTGGGGGATGATATCGAGAACTTGGGAGATGTCAATTTATTGGTCTTTGGTTTCGGTTTGGCTCCTGTGCTCCGGGTGAAGATGCCTGGAGGTTTGAGTCCTGATGAACCAGACATTGTAGGATCATTTTTTTGAAATAGATTTTGTAAAAGCCGAGAATTAGATTCGCTTCAGAGATATTCACTTCACTTAGTTCACGAATCAGTTCATTTCACCGACAAGGAATCTTCTCTAGGTTTGAATAAAAGAGAGTTTCCCTAAAATATAAATGTCTTAAGTAGGTTTGTTTTGAAAGCATTTTTGATTATTATTTTGGATTCAGAAGCGAATTTATAAAGAAATTCTTAGGCTCGAAAAGAGAGTCATTAAGAAGAAGCAAAGTAGCATGAAGAATATGATACATCTTTAAACGTCAGGTCCACTTAGGAAACCAAGAAGCTAATTGTCGATCAAGTACGGTAGCTTCTTCCAATTGGTTTCGGAGGGGCTTTGGAAAGATCAGCGAAGATTTTGAAGATAGGATTACGTTCCTTCTTAATCACCCCTTCACAGCTGGGCTTCTTAATTACAAACTTGCAGCTGCGTTTCGTGGAAAGAGTGAATTGGCGAGAAAAGAATAACTTCCTTGATCTTGAATCAAAACCACTTGTTTCACACACACCTTTATTAATTACCCTGAACTTGATCACAATTTAACACTATGGATATAATAAACACTATAGAAATTATGAACACTACAATACCACTGTTTTGTTTTATTTGATAAAACTTTAGCTGCATTTAATAATAATTTAATTAAAAATATATTTCTCCAGTTGATACATGAATTTTTGAAATCCGGAAAGACACGTGATATGTTGTGTTACAGAAAGAATATAAAGGCGCGAACACACGAATATTATTGCGGAGCGAGGGTGATAACGCAAGCACCCTTGAAAGGATCCTCGATAAGACTGAAAGCGTTTCAAAGCTGACAGCACTCCGCAGGATGTGGAGCTACTGCAGTATGCGCGCGCGCGCGCGCACGTAAACACTTTCGGTTATCAGTAAATTGAAGAGTCCCGCAAAGACTTTTTCACTTCTAAAATTGAAATTGTCATATATACTGTTATTCTTTTGAACGTATACCAGATTTCAAAGTTTTAAAGAGTTCAAGGTATATCAAAAGTTTCAATAATTGTTTTGAATGGAATTTGAAAATAGTTCTAAATTAACAAAGACATTGAAAGATTTTTAAAGATTTCATATGATTAAAAAAAAATTGAAAACTTAGTTCAATTAAAACGCCGCAATAATATACACAGTTTCATTTGAAACTAATTTTAAGTAACAAAAATGCTGAACCGTTTCAAAGAATTACAAAAAATTTGGTGGAATTTGAAAAAGATTAAGACTTTTCAGAGGGTTTCATGGGATTTTTAAGGAATTGAAACGGATTTTCTGGACATTTTAATAGAATTTCAAATGATTCCACAAAAATGTAAAACAATAAAATGATTTCAAAAAATTGTAAGGTGATTTCATGAGATTTCAAGCAATTTTCAAGGGATTCGAAATATGCAATTATATTTGCTCTATTATTAGTATTAGAATTAGTAGTTCAAAGGTGCAAGCACTTTAAAAACTGATAAATACAATCAATGTAGTTTAGCGTGTCCCATACGAGTACAAACGATTTAAACGCTGCTTAACTGAAGTATACGAACGAAAAGCCTTATTAAACAAGTTCCCGGACCCAAGATGACAAAGAGAAGTTTGTAAACATAAAAAATGGTACAATTTCAAATTGTAAGTGTTTAACCCTTCGTCGGCATCTATGACGAATTCGTAAATGCTTTGTTTCTCACTTTCTTGTATCTCGAAAGGGAGAAGTCAGCGGGCTTAGAAATCCCCCTTAAAAAAAGTTACAGGCACTGTGTTTTTCTGTATTTTTTTCTATAATTTTGGATACACTTTTCAATTATTTTTACATTTTTTAAATAGTACAAATAAATATTTTCGCAATAAAAGGACTATTTTCTTATAAATAATTCAATTTTATCTCAAATTTCTCCTTTGCAAATTACATCATTTTAAGGTGATAAAATAAATATGGTTTTTAACATCGATTCATATAACAGTATTTTCTTCTCAAAGACTATATTATAAAGAGTTAAGCCCACAAATATTTTTCTTAATAACAATTAACCGCCGAGATATTAATTTTTCAGTAAAATGGTCGAAGTTGCATGTTGTTTAAACTTTTTTAGTTATTAATTGTTAAAACATTTTCAATCTAAAACTATTGGAATGTCAAGAAGATGCATAAAACTTATTTCCTACATTTTTTGGAATTTTATCTATATAGTTTAAATAAAGCTAATAACGATATCGTCATAGATGCCCGACCGCGTGCGTAAAAAAATACATGCCCGACGAAGGGTTCATTGTTTATTGCGCCCAAAAGTTTTAATTTACGTTTTTTCAGAAATACTGGAAAGTTTCAAGTACTATATTTTCAATATATATATTTAAATCCAATGGAAACTTTTTAAATTTTTCAAATTATTTTGAAATCCCTAGCAATCTTTAAAATTCAGTGAAATATCTCAAAATCCCTTAAAGTATTTTTTAATCAAACAGTGTTTTTGAATTGTTTATATTCTTTTTTAATGTATTTTGAAATCCTATGTAATCCTTTAAATGCCATAACGAAATAAAAATAAACTTTAATTTGATAAATAATTAAATGAAGAAAAGCACACAAAAAATTCACAATAGTTGTTGAGCCTTAATTGCATACGATTAAGGAGGTCATCATCACAAGCGTGAAATTTTGGCACCAAGTAGCGTAAAATCGCCACTCGTCCCCACGATCGCCAATATTACATGTAGGCACCCAGTCCTATGGCGTATCGCTGAAAGATCAGCTCAGCGGGGTGAATATTATAAAAGCATTTGGGTGAACTAGTAGTACCAGTGATGAAAAAGCTTTCACCAAGGCAACTGGGTAATCGCGCACCCTCTATCGCGTCGAAAAAGCACCCTGTACAATATACTCTTCTACTACTCAAAACTGCCGCGAGTACCCGTCACCTCGAGGCAAATTTACATATTTATGGTGAATGCTCAGCGCTCCAGAAGATTTCGGATGCATGCCAAATGACCCTGGTATTTTGAGTGTCGGAGCGAGGCTAACTAACTGAGTGACTGACTGAAAAGTATTCAGTGTTAGGGGTCTCTCGTCTCTCCCTTATACCCGTCACTATCAATGATGTTTTCCAAATATATTCCAAGCGAACAATACAAAATAAAAAAAGGGGTCGTAAGAAAAAGAAATTGATGTGAGTCGTATTTACTAGCTCCTTTTTATGGTAAGAATCAAATATTTGAATGGATGAAGTAAAACTTTCCAAAACAGGTATAATAAAGTAGTTGTCATGTTGCGAAGTACCACAGCGATGTTTCTTTGAAAAGACATTTTCAGTACGCTAGCAGAAAATTGAGCCTATACATTGGAAAATAGACAAACTGAATATATTTATTCCAAAAATAAAGATCAAAATGAGCTAGTCTGTATACAGGATAGCCAGTCCAACTTGACAACAAAATTCCAGGCTAATTCCTGGTATTCCCGGTCCAAAATTATGTTTTTTTTTCGATCGAATGTTAAGCATTTATAATAATAATTATTCAATATTAATGACTTTATTATAAAAAATTTGAAAATAATTAAACATCTGAGAAATTCATGGTAAAATATATCAAGTAAATTATTGTAAAAGTGATTTCAAACTTCACAACTCAAAATGTTCTCAAAAAAGGCGAAATAGGGTGATTTTTTATATAAAATAGTAGAATAATAAGAAAAATAAATTCTTTTAAATAAAATTAACGCAGGTGTCACATTCATAATGTTGCAAGTTTCAGGTATGAAGTTAGTTCAAAGTGACAAGTACCGCAGAACCTCGCGCTTGGGTCAAAGTATCAAACGCGGATGTGGGCGCATTTCCCGAGGACAATAAAGTGCACTTTATTGGCCTAGACCAGTAAATGCTCCAAAATTAACGACTGTTCCAAACCATGTCCAGAAAGCGAGGTAACTCGTTTTTCATAAAGAATATTCCTATACTGGTCAGTGGCGGACTGTATATATAGAAGGGCGCGGCATGGAAAGTATTCTTTGCGGCACCAAGATTGATGATTACCAACAATTGGGATTCTGAGAACACGTGAAAGGATAACTGTAATATATCAATAATGACACATATTCTTGTCTTTCAGTTCAATAGTAATTTCGTGTTACCGTGATTCGTACAGGTCGAAATTCAAAAAATCTAATTTTTACATTCTCATCAGAGAAGGTATTAGATTTGTGTAAAATTTGTCCCCCCTCTTCCAGTTTTTGTTAAATGTCCACGTCTTGAGACCTCCTATCCGCCGTGAGCGCGATAACTTTTGATAAAATCATTCTATTTGATAAAAAGTCAAAAAAAGAGCGCATTTTTAATATTTTGAAGACCACTTTTTTCAAAATTCAAAAATTTTCTGCACGGATGTTTATAGTATTCAAAAAGTCGAATAAACCTTTTATGCCAAATAACGGACGATATGAAAAAAAGTCAAGAGAAGAAAAAATTTGATTTTTAAATGTCCTACAAGATTATCATGACAACTTTTTGAATTTTTATAAAGATTTGTCGGTTTTTCATAAACTGAATTTGCTCATTTCCAATGTTATTTTTATGAAGTTAAAATCATAAAAATAACATTGGAAATGAGCAAATTCAGTTTATGAAAAACCGACAAAAGTTGCAATAAAATGTTTAATAACAATTTTTTTAATTCCCCTTTTTTTAAACGGGACAATGAAACTAAGTCTGTTTTACTACCAATGCAAATTATGCATTATAATAATATACATTTATGGGAATGATATAAAATTTCAGGGAGAAACTCGAGTGCGAAGCACGAGATACGTGATGAGAATGTGTTCGTTAAAGCCGAAAGAGCTTTAACAAAAGGGAATTCACAATCACCAAATTACTGTTTTCCATGCTTTCACCTTTAGTTTTAAAAGTATGTGCACAAAGGTCGAGCCCTAGACTCGCTCAAACTTGAATATTTATTTTGTGAAACAATAATTATGATTAAAAATGATGTCAAGCGTAGAATCGCGTATTTTTAGCTTTGCAGAAATTTTCAAACTATACAGCTTGCACAGATATTAAAAAAAATGTTTAGTGTAGGATCATTTAGGTTCATCTAAAAGAACATATCTTATGATAGTATACGAGGTGTGTTCAAAAAGTAAGGTGACTTTTCAATTTTCGCGGGCTACGTACTTTCAAGTTTTAATTTTTTGTTTTGTTGTGTTGGTACACTCATCACGATATGTTCACAGTTTTGACTATATAGCTCGTGTTGTTTTTCTGGCAGAGGCATAAAAGGTTAGAAGGGTTTGATGTGCTCGGCGATTTTCTTCTTTCGAAAAAAATGGAGCAAATAGTTTGATTTAATTTTGTGTGAAAAATGAAATCCAGTGCTCTAAAACTCTTGAAATGCTGACAGTTTTATACGGCGAGTCTACTCTGAGTAAGAAAATTGTGTATAAGTGGTACAAGTGGACCGAACGTCAAGTTCGATCAAATGTGAAGGTTTTGCTCACTGTCTTCTTTGATTACCGTGGCGTAGTGCATCAGGAATTCTTACCCCAAGGTCTTACGGTCAATAAGGAGTATTACCTTGAAGTTATGCGCCGTTTGCGAGAGGCGATACGCAAAAAACGTGCGGAACTTTGGAAAAACAATTCGTGGCATTTGCATCACGATAATGCACCTGCTCATTCATCGTTGCTTGTGAAAAATTTTCTGACCAAAAACAGCACCACAGTCATGCCTCAGCCTCCATATTCACCGGATTTGGCGCCCAGTGACTTTTTTCTTTTCCCAAAACTGAAGAGATCCATGAGAGGACATCGATTTTCAACGATTGAGGAGATAAAAACTGCATCGCTGAAAGAACTCAAGGCTATACCACAAAATGATTATCAGAAGTGCTTCGATGATTGGAAAAAGCTTTGGCACAAGTGTATTATATCTGAGGGGGATTACTTTCAAGGGGACAACATAAATATTGAGGAATAAATGAATATTTTTTAAGAAAACCATAAAGTTACCTAATTTTTTGAACACACCTCGTATTGTCTTTGAACAAAAATTTTTATAAAAGGATGCACTCATATCGCAGCTTTAAACAAAGAAAATTATTCTTTTCCACAAAGTCATTTCTTTCACCTTAAGGATAATATCCTAACATTATGGATTAGCATTCAACAACATAATTATCATTGTTTAAAAAAATCCTTTAAAGAAATTAACCATTTATACCTTTTTCACTTATAGAGTTCTTCTTCTCGGCGAAATCACTTATTCTTATCTTCCGAATCATATCATAAAATCATAGTTAAAAAATGCCAAAAACAGTGTTTTTATTTATAAAAATTGATCAATAAAATTATATTTATTACCATATGCTACCAAATGGTAATTTTCTCGATAATAATCTTGTGTCAAAATATTATTCTGGAGAGGGCAATGAATTACACAGCCACACAAAAAAATTGTACGGATCTGGTAACAAGACACACGTATTCCTATGGATTTTGGGGCGCTATATTCAAATTCGGTATCAAAAATCACCCATCACGTCATGGTTAAGCCATAACCTCAAAAAAATACGAAAAATCATGCACTGAGGCAAATAAATTTCAAAATAATACCAGTGATGCAAATTTTCACTTCAAAAACATGTCGACAACTGTGAAGGATCAACCCTTG
>NC_046665.1:76773838-76812766 GCF_010883055.1 Belonocnema kinseyi | reverse complement strand
GTGAAAATTTGCATCACTGGCATTATTTTGATATTTATTTGCCTCAGTGCATGATTTTTCGTCATTTTTTGAGGTTATGGCTCAACCATGACGTGATGGGTGGTTTTTGATACCGAATTAGAATTCAGCGCCCCAAAATCCATAGGAATACGTGTGTCTTGTTACCAGATCCGCACACTTTTTTTTGTGTGGCTCTGTTATTCACAGCAAAAATTATCTACGTTCCAAAACTAGAAATAAGTGAATTAGTAAAGATTTTTTGTAACAATTTATAACAATGACAGTTGTTTACGTTTAGTTTTGGATTGTGACTAATTGTTAATGTTACGTGACTTAACGAAGAAATCAGTATATAAGTACATTCAAACATCGAAAATGCAACATATGTGAGTTTTATCTATTGATTTGTTTAATTTTATATAAAAAATATTATTTGTAAGGTGAGTAAACACATGAATTAGAGATGCCCCTAAGAAATATATATGGAATTTCCCAGAATATGGAAGTTTTAAAAAGAAACACATTTTGGAAAAAAGGTAAAGAGAAATTGAAGAAAATTATACTACAGTGCAAAACCCGGATACCATTGAATATAATTTCCTCTACTTCCTTTGAAATCTAAAATTTATTCATTTGTTTAAAAGTATGTATAATATTTTTGGGAAGCCTTTACATCCCCCGGCGCGCTAAAGAGCCAGGATTTCCTGGCTGCACCAATACATGCATTTCCGCCACTGAGACCAGTATTATGAAGTGAAATTGCAATACTTTGATGGTAAATGGCGCGTTAGCTTTGAAACTGCAATACAGGTATTGGAATTTTACCTTCCAATACCGGTATTATAATTTTGATTGGACTCTTATCGTGAAAGTGTGACAAAATCCTAAACATTTTTAACAGTTCAAAAGTAGCGTTACGGTCCCTTAAATGAAACACCTTCAAATACACTTCTGGACATTTTTGGCTTAAAAAACTCATGAGTGATTTTGAAAAAAAAATAGAAAAAAATATCTCCAAAGTCTCAGTGATAATACAATTATTCGAAAAAATACTTGACTGCTTTTTAATTCAGCCAGGAAAATACAATAATATCTGTTAACATTTTAAGTTTTTAGTTCTAGAATAGATGTTTTTTTCTGTAATACAGCACGAAAAATCTGCAAAAAATATATGAATTTATCTCATCCTTTCTACACACAGTGATAAAATTTAGAGTCAGAAATAAATATTTGTTATTCATCTAATAAGAAAAGAGTATTAAGGTGTCATATTCGAAACTAAAAAACTTATTGGAATAATTCTTGAAGCAAATTTAACACAGTTTTGGCTTGTAAAAGCGGTATGCGTAGAGTCAATAAGCAAAAATTTGCGCTTAAATGTTTAAAGAATTATTTTCTTTCTCGGAAAATACAAAGCGCTTTATGATTGTTGAAGAAACGCGGCACTATTAACAGAATTGTGACAGAGAGTCGTATTTGTAGAAGTAGAAGTAGCACAGACAAGATCTCCTGCTGCAACTGCAGCTCCTTCGATAATTGGAAAGCTCTTTGTATTTTCCGAAGAAAATAATTTTTTAAACATTGAGGCGCAACTTTTTGCTCATAGAAACTACAAACAACATTTACGCACATAATCAAAAGTGTTAACATAAACAGAGCTAACTGTTTAAGTTGTTTAATGAATTTCAAGGAAATTGAATCGACCTGGGCTGCTCCACTTAAGATTATCCGATCGAGAAAAGACATTCATTATTTGTAGAAACCTCACGAAATAAGCCATTCCCCACAATGAAATTCGAACTTTATATTTTTTCAAGAACCTTAATCATCAGCATCATACGAGGATACTAAAATTGGAATCATTTTGACGAATTATTTAAGGCATTGAGTAAAATGCTATTTTCGAGTATTGGAGACATGAAATTTTTTGGGGAGTGAAATCGTCCCCAGAGAATAGAGTTGTCTCGCGTCATTGCTGCCCTATAGAGACCCTTGTGAAGCGGGGGCGCTAAAAACACGAGAAAGCAAGAACGAATCCATCATCGCTGAGACACGCACATGTCACTTAGGGGAGCAGGGAAAACCTGTTACAGTTACAGTTACAGAGTAATACTCAGTACACGTATGCATGCATGTGTACATATCCGACTTTATAATTTGATCTCGACCCGCTGATAGGGCGTTCGTTATGGTGACCTTACCGAGGAATCTCCACTCATGTCACGTCTCTTTCACGTGCGGATTCGTTATTTACGATGAAGAGGATTTGGCGACCCCTAAATTCCCTAAATATGTTATTCGATTATCTCACTTAATGAAGATACAGTTTCCACAAACAAAATTGGTCACATTTATTTCACTCGAATTAATTAGGAACAAAAAATTCATGATTTAATTCAATTTTTATAACTTTGCAATAATTTAAACGCATCAAACAAAAAATATGAAGCCTTTTCCATTAAACAATTTTAAATTAGAGGCAGTTAAAATCAAAACTTTAAAATTTTTAACTTTTATAAATTGTACATTTCAAAGATTTAGATTCAGTTTAAGAAATATAAATCCAACTTATCATTTGAAATTCTCCGAATGGAATAATGAATCAATAAATTAAATTTTTTTAAAATATATCATTTTAACGAATTTTAAGCTCGAAAAAAAATTAAACGATTAAAATTTAGAAAGATTATTTTAAGATACTGGACAGATTTTTCTTCTACAAATTTGTAAAATTTCCTTTAAAAAAATTAATTCACTGTTACTTCCCGGTTTTTACTGGTCTCAAAAAATCCCTGGTCATTTTCTGGTTTCCTGGTCTAGCGTTCACCCTGAACATTACATCATGATAAAAAAACAATGCTCTATGCAATATTAAAGTTACTTTACTAATTTGAATTTTAACTATCATATTTGAATGTAAAAGTTTTACAATAATTCTAAGTTCCAAATGTTTAAACTTTTATGTTTTGAAAACGGAGCACTTCAAATTTTGAGTAGCATAAAATTCAAAGATAGACTGAAAATTATTAGACAACCTTTTCAAACTAAAATTAATTAAATTATCGAAGTAATTCGTGGCGACGCGCCTTCCCGAAATTTGGGATGAATAATCTAATTTTTTTTTAGTTAGCTTGGCTAGTCTTCTAGAATTTTCAGGACGACTAGTCCATCCATGTCTCCAATTCCCTCAATTTGTTGGGACGTCTAGATACATTTTTTAATTAAATTACACAACTTGAAATTGAAGATCTTTCACAATTTGAACCATTTAAAGAAGCTCGAAATTCGAATCAGTAATATTTTACTGTTCATCAGTAAAACTCCTTGTTTAATTCAGTGACCCATTGCTAATATTTGATTCAGTGATATATCGCCGTCAATCAGTCAAAATTTTAACTACATTAATTTAGCTAGCCTATTTCATCAAAAACTAAAATGTATCTTGTTTATAGTACTTCTTTTCCCTGAAAAATCTTTATAAGAAGAACGTATTATAAACTTTCCTTCTATTTATTTGGGCCTTTGAAGGGGTATACGTTCAATCAGAACTTGCGAACATATTTTAGAAAAATGAAATAAGACTCATTATTAGTACTTTTATCCCAAAAAATTCTTCATCAGCAGAACCACCTATATTGAACTTTTTTCTACTTCTTGAGAGCTCTCGCTATCATTTTTTCTTGGATATCCAAAATTACCTGCCATCCTTTCTGTATCTTGACAATGAACGCCGACCCCTCCGTTCATGTCTTTTAGTTTAATGATCCTTTCACCATGATCAAAAGTACTTATATATAATTTAAAAAAAAACTGGCTCTGCTTTTAATGATTCAATTTCGGCACTTTCGAGGTTTTTAAAGAACTAAAAAAATCAAATAAAAAATTGTTTGTTAGTTCCTAATAATAAGGGATATGTTGTGAATATTTTTTCTTCAATTGCTTGGCCGACTTTGATTTTACATGTTAATATAGTTGTACGTAGTAGATTTGTTACATTGCCATATTATTTATCTACAATTTCGAATTCATTTTCCAATTTCAATTAAGAATGGAAAGAGTAGCTAAGTTCACTGACCTTAACCGGTACTTTATTATCTATAAGATTTTATAGAAATATATTTTATATTTTTGAATGAAAAATGCATTATTGTTGAATAATTGTAAAAAATTAAATTTTTCACCTGTGCTCACCTCTGCAGCCTAATCCATCCAACTTATTGACACAAAATTTGGATGAAAAGTCTGTAGTAATATATTCTCCATACATATCGCAAGAGTTTTTTATATCTCGAATGTTTTCTTAAATTTTACCATTTATTTCATCTCTGAATTTTCATTTTTTACACTAAGTACGTGAATTTTTGGAAACTATTCGAGATACAGGAAATTCTTTAAAAAATGTATCGAGAATCTGTCCCGACTGATTTCTCGTTAAAATTTGCTACCAAACGGTTCGTCAGTTTATAGCATATAGAGGTACATACAAGTCGAAAACTGGTTGGTTTTTTGGTTTTTGCTGTTGTTTTAACATAACAGTTTCTATAACATTAATAAAATTACGCCTAAATTTGATTGTTAATGATTTGCCTGTCAGCTGCCAAGTTTCACTGAAATCGGTTGACAATTACGCCGCCAATCCACGAAAGATCGAAAATGCATGATTATTCCAAATAAGTATTTTTGGTAGCTTTTTTTGTACTTGACGATTCGTTACCGCAAATCTTGATTTTAAGGACGTGGTGGGTTGCTATAATATTGTTCAAGAAGAAAAGAAAAAAATTGGTAGATTCGTCCTAAATTGAAAGTCAAATCGAGGAAAATCAGTGTAATCACTGTCCCTCTCTATATGAATCTCACTCTAAATAACAAACATTCTAGCAGTCACCCTGAGAAAAAAATCTTTTTGATTCAAGCAAAAAGATTTGTTTGAATAAATATTTTTGATTCAACACACCTTCTTTATTTCAATTAATAAAACATTTGTTTAATTTGAATATATGGAAGATATTGAAACTCATTGAATAAAAGACATTATTTGTTTGATACGATTTGTTTGATTCAAATAAATAATTTCATGAAGCTAAAGAATAATTTTGTTTAAACGTTTTATACTTAAATTAAAGAAGGTATTTGTTTGATTCAAGCAAATAGCAGTTCTTTGTGCATCCGCTTCCGATTCGGGGCGCTGCAGCGTCAGTAGTTTTAGGCAGTCAAAAAGGACTTGGAAATTTGCAAGTTACATTGGGCGAACTAGTAAAGGGTTGGTTTTTCACCAATTCCAGACAGTCGCGAGTTTTATTTCTAAGTAATTTCAGACATATATGTAAGATGTTTTAAGAACATTGCTACGGAAACCAGGGCCTTACCCAGCGATTTAATTGAAATTTTAAAGAAAAGTTATTTTCTTGCTATATTCTTAACCCTATTAAAAACATTTAAGGCTTTAATTCGAGCTATATGATTTTTAGAGTGTCTTCTAACCTACAGCTGTTACTATCACCACAGCGAAAAACATAAGTTATTGAAAACAAATTCCTTCTTTTAAATCAAAATATCAATTTATTTAAATCGAACAAAAGCTGCAATTAATTTAACAGAAAAAAAAACGTTTAACTTAAACAAGATTTTTATTTCATTCAAACAAAAAATATATTTAAATCCAAAATGTATCATCAACCAAAAAATTTGTTTCAATCAAACATATGTATGTTGAACTGTATAACAAAGAAAGAATATGTTTGATTCAAACAAATCTTTATCTCAGCGATCGTAGCATTGCCTCGAAGAATACCTGACCATAGTTACACACAATAACATTTTATTTTACTCAAATCAACTTTCAAAAAACTCATATATCAAATTGTCAATACGTTGCTTTCCCTGGCATATCAGTCGACATCAATCACATTTCAAACTGGGGCTTCGGAGAGTTTGAAGTAAGAAAAAACGAGGAAAAAATAATAAGTAAGAAATAAATTCGTTTTTAATCAAATTTGACAAAAGAAATGTTGAAAATGGAGCTAATGTTAAATTGGTAGAAGGAAATGTCAACTTAACAATGGACCAATCAATATATCATCACTCCCAAATTGTCGGAGTTTCAAGTGGAAGTGCTATGAGGTTCACCGTCATAATTAATAAACCTACAATGTGGAACCCTCCGGATAGGGCTGCTTCTCTCGTTTAACCCTATATATTCGATTTCTCATTTCGTCGACTGTCGTTCGCGGTCGACTTAGTTTTCCGTATCCTCGAATTCAATATAATAATGCGCCACGTTGAGACTTAGCCTTTTGACACAGCGGTTCTCATCATCAAATTAAATCTAGATTCCCCTCACAAAACCTCGTTCAACAAATCTTCAGACCCCAGATTTTGATTCAAAATTTAAACAAGTTTATTGATACAAATTGAAGGAAATAAAGTAATTTAAAAAGTTTTCGTTGCTTTCGAATTTGTAGGAAATTGATTAACTATTTTAATTTGTAAGAAACTGTCTTAAGAAATAAAGACATATTAGATTCCTAACATTTATCACAAATCCTGCTACTTAATCAAATCTTTTATGAAAATATTTGTATTTGACATCAAAAGCGATTGTTTCCAGCAAATACGAAAAGTAAAAACATTCATTGCGTCCCTTGTAGAGAAGCGGTCGAATAACACAAACGGAGGTACGTGTTCACTATAGAAATTGGAGAATCCCTTCGAATCTCGTGTTCCGGGGAGGGTAGCTTATGGAGAGCGTTATTGCCATGTCACTGGCTTCGAGATTATTGCGAATCATTTTTTCCACATGAAAGTGAGCCCCCCTCAGTCCCAGACACGAAAAAACCTCGCAAACCTCCTTTTATCATTGCGCCTCGATAAGGAGCTGATGCCTCGGGCTATAATAACTCCAATCCACATGCTGAGGATGCAACAAAAGCATCGATAACGCCCTCTGAGAATTGTGATCGGTTTTCGATTGAAAAATAATTTCGTGACCAAACAGAGAATAATTTTTAATTTCAAAAAGAAAAAAAATAATATTCAAAATACTTTGTTTAGAATACATAAAATCGTATTAATCAGTAAAAGAATATCCAAACAAGGTGATATTTTAAATAAATAAATTATTTAAATCTTTAGTTAAAATTTTCTATCAGTAAAGAATTTATATGTATATTATTAATCGATGTCGCATGAAATCGAGCAGACTAGCCACTATGATAAGTTCACTGGGTGTTCGTTTTTTCAAGAAATAAAAGTCCTGGTCAATACCCGTTTAAAAATATTTGCTGGCCATTCAAAAAATAGCTTATTATGAACAAAAGTTAAAACAATGACTTCTGTTATGCATTACAAATTACAGGCAGGTTATACTCGAGAAGTCGCAGAATTTCTCAAAGAAGAAATATGTTGTTTTTAGACAAAATGAGATCAAACTTATTTTTTCCATTTATGAGAAAATAGTTTATTTTTGAGATATTTAGATGATTTAAATGTTGAAGTTTGTTTACAAAAAATACTGATTTCTTTCCTGATTTTGGTGAGCTTTACTCTCTTATTTCCAGGATAATCGCAAAACTTCATTTTCAAAAACCCCTGACTTTTCGTTAACCAATTTTTTCATTCTTAATGACCATTCATATTAAAACATCAGAATTATAATCTTGTACATTTTTAATACAGAATATTGTATACACGAAATAAAAGAATTTCAAATTCATATAAAAAAATTTATTATTCTTGAAAAATTATTTTGCCCCCATAAAACTCGCAGGATGTGTTTCATTATGACAAGACAAATTCAACCAGAAATTGGGAAACAATGTAATTGTTGTTGCTTTTTATTGTAAAAATATACTTTCTTATATTTTCAAAAAAATCACCGTCATTTTGTTAATTTCAAACTGTTCACAGGTTTATCCGCGAAAAGGACAGTTAACATGGCAGGAATATGGAGAAATTGAAATTAAGTAAAAAATTATGGCTCTTTAAAAAAGAAATTTTTTATTTTTTTACCCTCGGATTTAAAGTATAGAAATGCCTGATTTTAATTGGATCTGGTTATTTCAATATTTAACATTTTGGCAAATAAAATATTATATTATTACTAATGTCTTTTAGTGAAGTGGAATTTTATATAATATTTTTAAGGATTTTTTCGCATCCAACCAAAAGTTGATATGGTAAACATACCTATTTAGGTGGGTAAATATTACCATGTGAAAGTATGTTGCACGTAAAGATATATAGGAACAAGGGGAAAAGATTACACTGCATTTTTTTCTTTATTGGGACTGAAGTACATATATTATTTTCAAGGTAAAACATGCGACACGTATTTTTTGTACAAAATTTTTTTTCTAACAAAGTCACGGTTATTTAAATATATTTGCATGAATTATTAAAAGATTAACGAAGATTTTCTTTAAAAAGACTTAAACTTTGGAACAAGCAGATATAATTGAATTTTCTTTTCAGCACTTTGTAGTGCAATTTCAACTTTTTCAACTCAGTTAAATGGCAGCCATTTTTCCAGAATACTAGTAAGTCGATTTTCATGAAAGAATCGTATGTTTTTATTAGATTCATTGCAATATGAGGGAGAAATCATTTATGTCCTCACCAAACAATTTTTTCTGTGAAATCATGTATTCCTTTAATACAAAAATAAGTCATGGAAGTGTCTATACAAGAGTACCAAAAAATCTGGCTTCGCGTACCAAAATACCGGTATAAATAGTCCCTTTTCCCATACAAGTATTTTGGTACACGTATATACGGCCTCAAGAAATATCAAAACTTTGCACATTTATATTAGAAATTCGATAAAATTATGATTCAGGCTATTATAGGCAGCATTCTCTTTTACATCAATTTGCGCTTCTATTTCCTCTGCACCTTTTACTTCTTCTCCTTCAAGCCACAGGCTACATACCATTAATTTTTCTTTTAAAAAAGTTTCCCCATAAGAAGGCACCGTGAGTCTCAACCATCTTTAGCCTACATAAAAGTTGTTAAACTCAATGTTTCTTTATAGAAAGCAACTTACTAATAATTTATGAGTAGTTCGAAAGCAAATTTAAAAACTGGTAGAGTCTTAAATAAATTAATTAAAAAAATGTTTTCTGAGATTTTATCAGTAGTATGACAATATTATTATGCCGAACAGGAAATTAAATCAAAATACTGCGAAGTACTTTTTGAATATAATAACTACATGTTTTTTTGTTGTTAACTAAATACAACTTTTTTGTAATAATAGAAGTTGAGGCCTTTTCAATCCAATTTTCTCATTTAAAAAAGGAAACAATTATGTAAAAAAACATGTTAAACATCGATAACAACATCAGTGCTTGAGTAGCGTTCAATTCCAGAACCGAAACGTCGCGATTTCACAATTTGGACTGGGACCAAAGAGGCCGCCTGGTACCTTTTGTTGTTTCGCCATTTTTAGCTATAAAAAAACCTCCATAAAATACAGTCTTCCAGTTATGACATTTTGTATGGGCTATGTCTAATTGCCCCCAAAAATTGGGGAAGTTGGAAAAGGGGATGCACTACTCATCCTGAAGATTCGGGACGACTAGCCAATCTTATGAAAAATATTGGACTAGTCATCCCGAATTTCGCGACAACGAAACACTTCGTTTTTACAATACTATGTTACACAGCTTTGAATGCGGAATAATACTTGCTTAACAATAATTTAAATTATTTAAAAAAATGGAATGTTACATATTTCAAAAAGGGATTGCAATTTTATATTTGTTTCAAGTATAAAATACTTTAATATAATCGCAAAAAGTACTCCAAGGAAAAGTCAAGTGAAAGAACGTTCAGGTTTTAGGTGGTTTAAACTCACCGTGAAGGAATAGTTTAGTGGGGATAAACTTACAGGGTATTTCCCTCGTATTACAAGAAGTCTAAAAAAAAACGACACAACAAAAATTGAAGAGGATTATCATATTTAGCTCGCAAAACAATATATTTCATAAGCAGTCGCTCAATTGCCTTATTTCAAACACTTCATATTTCCGATTTTCGGTAAAAGAATATCTTTCGAAATTCAGATACATGAAATATGGTAGATCTGGGTTTTTCTACTAAGTAATGGTAATGAGAAGGAAGGACACTGAAGTGGTTGAAATAAATAATTTAAGTTGAAACTAAAAGCCAGGCGCGACCGAGATTCCAAGTCAAAAGAAGGAGATGGATTCATCTAATGAGGTGATTTTATATGCAAATGAAAAAGCAGGCATTAGAGTTTGCTGTCATGCACGTCTCCTCGCTCTTTCGCCAAAAGACACAAACACAACTCCAGGGCCGAGAAGTCACGCGGAACAAGTGCTCAGTCGGGCTGGTCGCTGAAATTTCACGTAAGAGGGCCTTTAGATAAAAAAGATACATGAGGGCTTTTCTCGGTAAAAGCAATCTCCACGAGGTCGGGTATCTGCCTTTTGATGTCTCGGGTTTCATTAAATTACTCTTCACGTATGTGCACATGACGCACGCGCCACTGATTATTCTTTCATTGTGCATATTTCATTTTTTAAACTTAATTCTCTTTAAACAGGACACGTCATGGCAGAAAGTTTAAATAAGTTAAAGTATATTAAATATATTTCAAAATCTTGACATACTTTTCAATCTAGAGATTTATCAACTTAGAAATTGTGTATTACAATTATTATTAATTATCTACAATTTCATTAATTTACTTTGTCCACATTGAAACTCATATGTTTCCCCTCGCTTTACAATGAGAAAAATGTTTGTTTGATATAAATAAATTGTTTGTTTGTCCTTATTTGTTTTGTTCCATTAAATCTTTGGTTTGTTTAAATAAATCTCTTGTTTAAGTTAAGTGAAGTTCTTGTTTACATTGAATATACATTTTTGTAATTAATTATATCGGTTAAGATGGTTCGAGCATGTTGAGAGAATGCCAAATGAACGACTAAAGCAACAAGTGTATCAAGGTAACGTAAATGGCAGTGTGCCCAGAGGCCGACCGCGGAAATAATGGTTAGAATGTGCAAATAAGACCCTAGTTAGAAGAGACATAAGAAGCCATCGAAACACGAAAGTCTGCATGAAAAAATGCATGGACGTAAAAGAAGCTAGAGAAGTATGCCAAGACAGAAAAGTATAGCGGCAAATAGTTAATAAAAAGATTGTCAGTAGAGTGAATGACGCCTGAAACAAAAAACCTTGGACACTAATGAACCCAAGTGGGAAACCATACATAAAGACTTTATGCTGCGGAACGAAAGTGTTATTTAAATAAATGACACAAGAATTCTGGATCAATCTAAAAATTCCGTATCCCTTCCTCCCATTACTCGCTGTCCCACAGAATGAGTCACGCCTACTCCGAAAGGGAAATGGCTTAATAGTGTAATAATAATAATAATAATAATAATATAAAATAATAATGAGCCTCGGTGGCTCAGTTGGTCAGACACTCGGACTTCACCTCAGAGGTCCGGGGTTCGATCCCTGAGCCGGTACCTCTAGAAATTTTTCAATGTACCTTTACCGAGGTTCTGGTGGTTCGGAACCCACCTTAAGCTGTAGGTCACCCCATCGTGTACATGACTGCAACCCAGTCCGTCAATGATGGGGTAAAAACCAGGCTTTGTCCAATATGTCTGGGCAGACTGCTCACATCAGATCACTTGATTGCATGATAAAAATGCGTCCGTGACTGTTGATATATACCGGGACAGCCCCATGCAAAATGATAAAATAAAAACCAACTCTAACCAAAAATGCCTTCGACATATTGGGCAGTATAAGCCTGTGACAACATTTCACTAAAGAAAAAAAAAAGAGCCTCGGCGGCTCAGTTGGTTAGACACTCGGATTTCACCTCAGAGGTCCGGGTTTGATCCCTGAGCCGGTACCTGTAGAAATTTTTCAATGTACCTTTACCGGGGCTCTGGTGGTTCAGAACCCACCTTAAGCTGTAGGTCCCCCCATCGTGTACTTGACTGCAACCCAGTTCGTCAATAATGGGGTAAAAACCAGGCTTTGTCCAATATGTCTGGGCAAACTGCTCTCATCAGATCACTTGATTGCATTATAAAAATGCGTTCGTGACTGATGATATATACCGGGACAGCCCCGTGCAAAAATGATCAAATAAAAAATCCAACTCTAACCAAAAATGCCTTCGACATGTTGGGCAGTATAAGCCTGTGGCAACATTTCAACACTGGAATGTTTTTTAATAATAAATTTTTTCCAAGTAATGTGAATCTTTTTACATTCTCATCAGACAAGGTGTTAGATTTGTGTAAAATTTGACCCTCCACCCCTCGTTTTTGTCAAATGTCCACGTGTCTAGACCCCCTGAATGCGAAAAACAGGTTTTTACGAATGCGTCTGTCTATATGTTGGTATGTCTTTCTGCCTGTGAGCTCGATACTTTTGAAAAAATCATTCTATTAAATTGGCATTCGGTGCACTCTTTTAGTGTCCTATAATATTATCCTAACAACTTTTGGAATTTTCTTGAAATATAGAAAATTCAACAGAACTATCAAAAAATTACTCCTGAAAAATTAACTCATTTTTAGTTTCTCATCAGAGAAGGTATTAGATTTGTGTACAATTTGACTCCCAACCCAGTTTTTCTCAAATATCCACGTTTTGAGACCTACTGAATCAAAAAAACAGGTTTTTACGAATGTGTCTGTCTATATTTATTTTTGTCTGTCTGTGAGCATGATCATTTTCGAAAAAATTAATCTATTAGATTGGATTTTGATACACTCTTTTAGGGTCCTAAACTAAAGTTCAAGTTCGTTAGTCAGCCATTTTGGATAAAAATTCAAAAAGTGAGCACATATTGAATATTTTTTAGACCATCTTTTTCAAGATTCAAAAATTCTCTGTACAGATATTCGTATTATTCAAAAAGTAGATCAATGTAACCTAATGACTTTTTTCATAAAACCAAAAATTACCAGAGTTATATAACTTACAAAATTCCAAAAAACACACGAAGATGAACATTTTAAGCCAAATAACGCACGGTATGAAAAAAGATAAGAGAAGAAAAATGTTATTTTTTGATAGCCTTACAAGACTATCATAATAAATTTGTGAATTTTTTCGAAAAATTTAAAATTCAAATTTTAACCGGACAATAAATAATAAAAAATCAAAGATTGCATTTTGCGGTCAAACTATGCATAATATGAAAAAGACGATATAACAAACATTGTGCATCCAAAAAATATCTACAAATTTGTTATCATTCAGTTTTTAGGACACGTAGTTTTTGTTTTATTTATAAAAAAAAACATTAAAAATAGAAAAATTAATTGTTTCGACACACTATACAAGCTAAGAAAAAATAAATAGATAACATTTTTTAAAGACTTTATCAGAAGAATGTATGATAAATCAACAATAATTCAGGGTGAATTCAAAATGATTCGCAAAAAATATTTTCAAATTTATTCAAATCTTTGAAGCCCTACAGCGTATGTGTAAAGTTTAAATCATACAAATAACATTGGAAATGAGCAAATTCATTTTATGGAGAAACGACGATAGTTGCAATAAAATGTTTAATAAGAAAATTTTGTTTGAAGAATGCGCATTTTTTAAACAAGCCAATAAAAGTACGTCAGTTTTAATAACAATGCATGTTATGAATTATAATAATATACATTTATGGGAATGATATACAATTGCTGGGGTAAACTCGAGTGCGAAGCACGAGATACGTAATGAGAACGTGTTCGTTAAAGCCGAAGGAGCTTTAACAAAAGAGAATTCACAATCACTAAATTACTGTTGTCGATGCTTTGACCTTTAGTTTTAAAAAGTCTGTGAAAAAAGATCGAGCGCGTAGCGCGAGGTAAATACATTATCGAGCGCGAAGCGCGAGAATCAACATTCGCGCGCCCTAAGCGCGCTCAAATTCGTGAGCCGTGCGCGCAGCGGGCATTCTTTATAAAAATAATGTATAAGCTCAATAATACGTTTATTGTTAATCATAATTATCGTCGTCTATGTAAAATCAGAACCACTTCTTCAATCCGAATGGTTAATTCTGGTTAATTTTTAACTCTGTCCCGAGTCAAAATTTAGGGCCTACTTTGAAGCCGTAACTCTTACCTTCGTAGGGGCTGTAAGCTGTAAAGTAAGTTCTACACGGACAAATTTAGTCGCAGAAAGTTGATCAGATTTTATATTATTTTAAACGGAACTTCAGATTTCTTGCTAAAGATAATTTAAGAGACGAGAAATCAAAGAGCTGAGACACTTCAGCTTATAGAACATCGTCGAGAGTCGCAGAAAACGAGAGGTGATGCGCACCTGTGTTCACGTAGATAGTTCACTTCTGATCTTTTACATTTACAAACTGAATTGGAATTTAATTTTGTACGCAGCAGATTTTAAATTTATATATTTCTAATTTTAGTAACTTCGAAAAGAATAAAAAGTTTAGAATGTACCGCCTCTTCAATGGAATTACAAATTTTTAAAATTTATTACTTGAAAACGTACAAATTTAAGAAGCCTAAAAGTTTGTAAGTTGAAAAAATGAGACATTTGAAATAGAATATATTAAAACTATCTGTATTTAAAAATTAATTTCATAAAATGTATGAAATTGTTTATAAAATTGCCTAGTTTTTTACGTTTAAAGGCTCGAATTTTACGAGCACTCAATTTTGATGGACTGAAGATTTGAAATCTTTTTTTTAGGTCCTGGAAGCTGGACTTACAACATTGTCATATCGACGTGGGCACTATGCCATAATTTAGTGCTTATTTAGTGCTACCAACAACTCCGGTATGCGAAACTCGGAAACTATTAGTGGTATCAAATTCTCCTTTGCGCAGGAATTTAGTGCTAATTAAGTGCTCTGGATTTGTGCTATTCAAAAAATCCGGGCATTTTTTTTACCAAAAACTTGTAGTAATGCTAGCTTAAGGTGACTCTGGTATGCGAAACTTAGAAACTATTAGTTGTATCAAATTCTCCTTTGCGGAGGAATTTAGTGCTAATTAAGTGCTCTGAATTTGTGCTATTTAAAAAATTCGGGCCCTTAGTTTTACCAAAAATTTGTAGTAATGCTAGCTTCAGGTGACTCTGGTCTGCGAAACTCGGAAACTATTAATGGTATCAAGATCTGCTTTACGCAGGAATTTAGTGCTAATTAAGTGCTAATATATTCTGCAAAAACTAAATTTTGTGCCTGGTAATTTTGATCAAAAACATGTAGTAATGCTGGCTTCAATTAATTCCTTAAATGATCATAAATAAGTAAACTCCTCAAATATTTACAGACGTAATTTGACATAGCCAGACATGTAATATTTCGGATATTACATGTCTTGAAAGCTTTCATTCAGTTGCTGATTAAAATGTCAGTCAATTTTGGCACTACTCAGGAGCTGCCAGACAAATTCTTTGTTAGTTGTTTGCATCAAAAAAATCATCCTCAATGGATTTAAAGAGTACTAAAATAACTTTTTTTCACTTGAATCTTCGACATGCTAGACAGTCTGCCAGTGAAATTTGACACCACTGAGGAACAGCCAATCAATTACTATCTTACTTTTTAGCACCTAAAGAATCATCCCCAATGCGTTTCAGGATTCTACCTGTGTTTGTAGAGTACTAAAATGACGTTTTTTTACTCAAATTTTTGACATGTTTGACAGCCTGCCAGTCAACTTTGGCACCACCGAGAAGCTACCAGTAAAACTTCTTGTTAGTTTTTAGCATTCAAACAATCATTCCACGTGGGTTTCAAGAGTACTAAAATTATGTTTTTTCACTCGAATTTTTTACCAGTTTAACGATAAATTGTTGCAAAATGTACTAACAGCTGTTAGTCATTCAACGAATGTCGAACTGCTGACTTGGAAAACAAAAGAATCTGAAATTTTAGTGAGTACTTAAATGACGTTCATAGAATTGTCGCGAGCTCCCGGACTACAAGAAGTTTAAAAGGAGCGATGAATTGGCTGAAAAATTCGGATTAGCTTAGGAACGTGAGCTTATACATGATTTGAATTGCAAAGAAAAAGTCGTGAAAAAAATATGATTAAAATAAAAATTCTATTATACGCAAGCACAATATAAAAGTTCGAGTATACCTAGAGTACACCTTATCTCATTTCAGTATATTTTCCACAGATTTAGAGAGATGTGTGTCCACGTGGATTCTAGCGCGAGACCCCGGTCCTCCTCGTGGACAAGCGTGGAATTTTTCCATACCCCCTCCCCCTAAAGTGTCAACGTCATATATGGATGGCCCCTATGTGAAACTCGGAAACTATTAGTGATTTCAAGATCTGCTTTGCGCAGAAATTTAGTGCTAATTAAGTGCTAATATATTCTGCAAAAACTAAATTTTGTGCCCGGTAATTTTGATCAAAAACATGTAGCAATGCTGGCTTCAGGTGACTGGTATGCGAAACTCGAAAACTATTAGCGGTAGCAAATTCTGCTTTGTTCAGGAATTAAGTGCTAATTAACTGCTAATATATTCTGCAAAAACAAAATTTTGTACCCGGTAATTTTGATCAAAAACATGTAGTAATGCTGGCTTCAGGTAACCCTGTTATGTGAAACTCGGAAACTATTAGTGATATCAAGATCTGCTTTGCGCAGGAATTTAGTGTTAATTAACTACTAATATATTCTGTAAAAACTAAATTTTGTGCCCGGTAATTTTTATCAAAAACATTTAGCAATTCTGGCTTCAAGTGACCGTGCTATGTGACTAATAGTTTCCGAGTTTGACATACCAGAGTCACCTGAAGCCAGCATTGCTACATATTTTTGATCAAAATTACCGGGAACAAAATTTAGTTTTTACAGAATATATTAGCACTTAATTAGCACTAAATTCCTGCGCAAAGCAGATCTTGATATTACTAATAGTTTCTCAGTTTCACATAGCAGAGTCACCTGAAGTCAGTATTACTACATGTTTTTAATAAAAAAAAGTGCCCGGATTTTTTGCGTAGCACAAAGCCAAAGCATTTAATTAGCACTAAATTCCTGCACAAAGGAAAGATGCTATCAGGAATAGTTTTCGAGTTTCATATACCAGACATCTGAAGACATCATTACTACACCGAAAAAATATTTAACTATATTAGTTCAATAATACCTTGCACTAATACGCTTCCTATAAATTAGAACTCAGTAGGTAAAAAGGTCGAACTGAATCTCTTCATTTGATTTGTAATTTTATCGGTTTGAGTATAGAACCGACGCTATAGCAATACCGAATTACATCGATTAAGTAAGCATTGAAATGGAGCAGTTCTTCATCTAAAACTCGCATCATTCATAAGTTGAATATCAGCTGTTCTCAAGCATCGAAACAGATACTGTTCCACTTTTGTATCGGGTACGTAAGGAAATTTGAATCACAGTGCGTCGATATAGAAATACTCGCGATGCTTACCTCCGTCCGACTCTGCTGGTTCGAATGACGATGAGCAGCGAGGATCCAACGAATCTGTAACGTTTAAATTTTAGAGCACGCGAGATTTGATATTTAAATAATTATTCTTCAATTTTTCCCAATACATGTTGTCCGGCGCCGCAACTCAGCGCAATGTTCATGCGAAGTTCTTAAGTTACAGATTCGTTGGATCCTCGCTGTTCGTCGTCATTCGAACCACCAGAGTCGAACGGAGCGAAGCATAGCGAGTATATCTATATCGACACAATGTGATTCAAATTTCGTTACGTACCCGATGCAAAAGTGGAACAGTATCTGTTTCGATGCTTTAGAACAGCTGACATTCAACTTATGAACGTTGCGAGTTCTACATGAAGAACTGCTCCATTTCAATATTTAATTAATGGATGTAATTCGGTATTGCTATAGCGTCAGTTCTATACACAAACCGATAAAATTACAAATTAAATGAAGAGATCCAGTTCAACTTCTTTACCTACTGAGTTCTAATTTATGCGAAGCATATTAGTTCAAGGTATTATTCAACTAATACAGTTACATATTTTTTTCGGTGTACATGTTTTTGATCAAAATTACCGGGCACAAAATTTATTTTTTGCAGAATATATTAGCACTTGATTAGCACTAAATTTCTGCGCAAATCAGATCTTGATATCACTAATAGTTTCTGAGTTTCACAACACTAGAGTCACCTGAAGCCAGCATTACTACACGTTTTTGGTAAAAAAAGCGCCCGGATTTTTTGAATAGCACAAATCCAGAGCACTTAATTAGCACTAAACTCCTGCGCAAATGAGAATTTGATACCACTAAGGGATTCCGAGTTTCGCATACCGGATTTGTTGCTTCAGTTGAAGCTAGCATTACTACATGTTTTTTTCCAAAATTACCTGGTCACAAAATTGTTGTTCCGCAGCATAAATTAGCATTAAATCAGCACTAAATTATGGCATAGTGCCCACGTCGATATGACAATGTTGTAATTCCAGCTTCCGGGATTCTCAAAGCTCATAATTTGAATAAAGAATTTTAAAGCTTAATAAATGGGACAAATTCTTTTAGTAAAAAAAAACAATAAAATTATTCATTTAAAAATATTAATACTTTTCGAAGGATTTTTGTCAAAAATCTGGGTTGTCCGGAAAGTAATTTCTCTCAAATTTTTTAAATCCTTTAAAATCTTTTAAAATACCTAGAACTTTTTTTTAAGATTTCTAAAGTACTTTGAGATTTTTTTAAATAACCCTTCAAATACTTTTTTAATTCTTTGAAATTCCTGTAAATTAAAAAAATAAATTAAAAATTCCTTGACATCTTTTAAAAGATCCTCAAATATTTAAAATCCTTTTAAAGTCTTTTGAAATCTCTTGAAATTTTTTAAATCTTCAGATGGAAATTTAGAAAAGAGAAATTTTTAATAGCGTTAAATATTGAAATGATTGTAGATTAAAGTTTTGAAAATGGGATCCATAAAAATTCACAGCTTTCGAAATCGAAGTTTCAAAAATTTTCAACTATTCAATAAAAATAATTTTCAAATCGATGGGATTCAAGTCTTCACATTTTTAACTGTAAACTTGGAAGTTTATTTATAAAAAATTAAAAATCATAAATAAATTGAAAGCATTCAAAATTTAAATACTATTTTTTCAATTGGAAAATCTGTAAATGAAATTATTTCAGGCTGAAATTTAGAAAACAGAAAAATTTTAAAACATTAAAAATGTAACTGTTTGTAGATAAGTCAGACTATTAAATTAAAGTTTTAATAGAAATTACTTGAGTTAAAGTTTAACTATTTCTGAAACAATTTTTGTATATAATTATGAAATTATATCTTTTTTCGAAAAACATACTTTTAAATTTTGAACGCCTTCAATTTATTTATGATTACTAATTTTTGTAAATAAACATCTAAATTACCAATTAAAATTTTATAGACTTGAATCCCATCAAGTTGAAAATTATTCACATTTGATAGTTGAAAATTTTTGAATATTAAATTTCGAAAACTTTGAATTTTTATTGACCCCATTTTCAAAACTCTAATCTACAAACATTTCAGTATGTAACCTTTTGAAGTTTTTCTCTTTTCTAAATTTCAATCTGAACCTTTACAAATCTTCAAAAGATTTCAAAAGATTTTCAAGGATTTTAAATATTTGAGGATGTTTTAAAAGATTTGAAATATTTCAGGGTATATTTAAATTTTCAAGGAATTTTCAAGAGCTTTAAAAAATTTCAAGAAAAATCAAAAGATTTTAAGGAATTTTAAATATTTGAGGATGTTTTACAAAATGTTAAGAAATTTTCAAATTTATTTTTATAATTCACAGGAATTTAAAAGAATTAAGAAATTTTTGACAGATTATTTTTAAAAAAATCCAAAGTACCTTAGAAATATTTTTAAAAAATGCTTTAGGAATTTAATAGATTTGAAAAATTTGAGAGGATTTTAAATGATTCCCAGGAATTTTAAATTGATTGAAGTAATTTAATATGCGATTTTAAAGGATTTGATATATTTCAGGATATTTTAACAGATTCCAATGAATTTTCAATTGATTTCAATAATTTGGAATGAGATTTTAAAGGATTTGAAATATTTCAGGGTGTTTTTAAGCTTTCAAGGAATTTTTAAGAGTTTAAAAAAATTTCAAGAGATTTTAAAAGAATTTAAACATTTGAGGATGTTTCAAAAGGCGTCAAGGAATTTTCATCTCATTTTTATAATTTGAAAGAATTTTAACAGTTTTAGCAGAGTTATTTAAAATAATTTCAAAGTACTTTAGAAATCTTTAAAAAGTGCCAAGGTGTCTTAATAGAATTTGAAGGTTTCGAAATATTTTCGAGTATTTTAAAATGTTCCAAGGAATTGTTAATTGATTACAGTAACATAATATAAGATTTTAAAGGTTTTGACATATCTTAGGATATTTTAATAGATTCCAAAAGCATTTTCTAACGATTTCAATAATTTGGTACAAGATTTTAAAGGATTTTAAATATTTTAAGGTATTTTAAAAATTGCAAGGAATTTTCAAGAGGTTTGAAAGGATGTTTAATATTTTAGGATGTTTCAAAACATTCCAAGGAATTTTCAATTAATTTCAATAATTTAAAGCAATTGCAAAGAATCTTAACGACTTTTTTTTAACTTTTCTGGTTGAAAGTGGAACTACTTTGTTAACATTTTTTTTTTGTTCGATGATTCATCAATTTAGTTAAAGTAGTATACAATTCAGCAGAATCGCCCGCGATTCACATATCCGCTATCGTATTGTGACATTAATATTTTCTGGAATATTAATTTGATCGGGATAAAATTTTCGAGAAAACTTTTTTGTACGGTTGTTAACAACTTTCTCTTTGAAAATTGTTTGTTGCTCAAAATTCGCTTGATAAACGAAAAGCTGGAAGTTAGAGTAGTCCTATTAGCACCACGCAGCAGAAAAAAATGTACAATTTTTTAAAAACTAGTAAGCAAATTATTTTAATAGGAACTTCAATTATGCTAATATTTAGATAATTTGGGCAGTGCAATATTATCAACAAAAAACAACAATAGATAGAAGAAATAAAACAGCTATTACAATCAGTAAAATATATTTAATGTTAACCCTTGTACCGTAAATAGTCCAAACTGAAGCACTACTTTTCTTTAGTGAAAATTTCTATTAAAAATTACTCATTTTTACTTAAAACTTTAGTGAAAAGTTACAAAATAGCATGATAGTTAAATTAGTAGGATTAGTAGGATTAAATATTCCTAACTTTTCACTAATTTAGCTGAAAAATAATTACAGTAATTATGAATCCAATTTTTCAGAACCAATTATGAAGGAAGTGTTTAGCACAATTTTTAACTTTTAACTAGGTTATTTTTGATCGACGAAGGCCAAAAATATCTACGGTACATAAAAAAAAATACCGGAAGTGCTTATGGGATTTTGAATCCCAGTGGATTTGGCTGAATTTTTAGTATGATGTAGTTCTCGGTGTCCTAATCAAAAGTTATCAGAGGCACAAAGTCCAGAAATCTACCCTTTCCGAGGTATCGAAGGTCAAACATAGATTATTACAGGATTTTCGTAGCAGGTAGGTCTAGGAAAAAAAGTCAGAACATACGGGCGTAAGTGCAAAGATGCTTGCTGGCGTGAGTGCCATGCTTCATAGTGTAGTGTCACCGCGGCGTCATTGATTTTCAGAGCACGTGTCGATTCTGGTTTTTTGAAGTTTTTCCGTCAAAATATATGAATTTTTGTTAAGAAATAGTTGCTGCAAAAGTGACTTTATATGTGTCAAAACTGAAGCTTTTTGGTGCGTGCCGATCTTTGACCAGGGCTTTCTCGCACATTGTTACCTTTTTTAAAGCAGTTTTTTACAATTCAATAGAGATAACCAACAGCTTAAAAGTAACTTTTTTATTTTTCTCTTAAATTCAAAAATTAAACAGTTACGCAACTTTTTATGTGTCAAAATCGAAGCTTTTGGGTGCGCGCCGATCTTTGACCAGGGCTTTCTCGGGCATGGTTATCTTTTTCAAATCGCTCTTTTTGCGATTCAGAGAGCTAAGCAATAGCTCGAAAGTGCTTTTTTGTTTTTCTCTTAAATGAAACAATTAAACAGTTACGTAACTTTTTATATGTCAAAATTGAGCTTTTTGGTGCTCTGCCGATTTTTAACAGGGCTTTCTCGCACATGGTTATCTTTTTTAATGTGATCTTTTTGCGATTCAATAGAGCTAACCAACAACTCAAAGGTGCCTAACAGTGCCTACCAGTACCCCGAAAATTTGCTGCATTTTTTGTTTGCAATTATTTATGTGGAAGTTGGACAGTTTTTTATTTCTTCTGTAAAATTCGGGTTTTGGTACTTACGCTCGTATACAACATAGCGCTCATGTTCTGTAGCAAATGTTTTCATCGCGATATACATATCATTACATAATGAGCACACTATTCACTGGGAAACTACACGAAAGTATAATAAACTGGAAAATATTACTAACCTGTGTTTTAAAATTTTTTGACGCTCGTAGAAAGAAAAATTATGCAAGCTGACAAATGATCACGGCTTCGATCTCGACTTCACTTATTAAATAGTAAATTAAACTACTAAATAATAGCGATATAAAATCCATTAATTGGAAATAGTGAAATTATCACTATTTTTACAGTAGAAGACCACTAATTCAATAGTGAAAAGCCAAAAAATCACTATTTCAGCAGCGAATCATTCAATCACTAATTCAATTAGCGAAATTTTCACTATTTCAAATTTAGAGAGTATATTTTCTTGTGAGGAAAAGGAATTTTGTCATTAATTAATAATATTATGAAACAACAGGTAGTCGACAGGCGCCAGAAATGGAAGTGCTTGTTGAAAATAAATAATAATTTATTGTTTATGCAATTGGAAAATATTATAAAATAAATTTATGTTATTAACGATCATAAGCAGCAAGTTAGACGAATTTTTTGAAAAAAAAACTTTTTTAAACAAATGGAATTTTTTTAAATAATTAAAAAATAATTAACCATTATTGATAAATATTCCACTAGATCAACAGTAATAATTTTGATTAAAAAAAATGGTTTGAAAACAATTATTTAAGCAAATGGAATTTTCTTAAACGTTTTGTTACGGTTATTGTAACCGTACTCAGCAGAAACCCTTTGTACAAGGACCCTCTATCCGCAACCCGATAAAGTCACTGCACGCGACCTCGGGTTGCGGATAGAGGGTCCCTGTACCAAGGGTTTCTGCTGAGTATGGTTACAATAACTAATAAGTAGTTGCAGACAATTGTACAGGGATGGTCCCAAAGTAATAACCCATAAGAGGAGGAATAACAGACGTGCCGAATGCTGAATGACACCTGGGCGAGTTGTCTTCAACTGTAACTCTGGGATACCGGGCGTCTTATCAGATTATGCTGCCTTATCCTTACATGCCGGGCTTTATAAGAATGAATGCTTTCCCTAGCTGCTGATGGGAACAACAATGATACAAATCACCCTAGCGTGTGGGGTGCTGAAAATATTTTAGATGAAAACATGACGACGAACCGGCGAAACGCCCACATTGAGTGGACGAATCAACTCCAGAATTACTTGCTAGACTGCAACGAGGCCAGCATTATCCCTGTTGTCAGAGAAGGCTTTATGGCGCGTATGCGAACTTTGTGATGGCAGAAACACCCAGAGCTTCAACACGTTTCAAATCAGCCATTAGAACATCATCGTTCCTATCTCTTGAAAACTGGATATGTGCGCCGAGCGCTTCCTCAACTGCTAAATGAATAAACTACAGACAAAGAGGAGGAAGCGACATTAAGACCAGCCGCGGAAAGCAGGAACCTTCTGAGAGATGATAGTGATTTCAGGGCAAAGAGGAACATTAACCTACAGGTTCCTCCTAAGCCCCAAGATCTGACTCAAATGGATGCCTCCCTTCTTCAGGATATCTCGGAGGAGTCCGACATCTGAACCATCAAATATTCACTGTTTTCAGTGTGTAATTGACTACATAACATGTGGTAGACGGTTCACGGAAAGGGTTCAAAAGCTCGTCTAAGAACTGAGCAACTTCAATCACACACTGGAGAAGTCAAAGCTGCTGACAATCACTTAGCATATTGTTGACAAAATACGGGTGTTATCTGATGCAATCAGGAGAATAAAAAAGAGGGAGAGATGGATTAGGGAGAATCGTCAGTTTCTTGCTGATCCATCGCGCCTCTTCAGCATTTCCTCTGTTTCGGTCAAAAATTCACCCAAGCCCAATGTGGTAGAGACATTTTTGAGACAGTTATACAAGATCCCGAAAACACTGGAGCTGAAACAAGATACTGATAATATCATCTGCTTCAAGGAGTTTTGCGACCTTTTAACATTTGAGGAGGTATGTCCATAAATTACTGCTAAAGAAATAAAAAAAAAGCACTGAGGGGTACGAACAACTTTTCCTCTGGAGGACCAGATAGTATCAAGAACTTCTGATGGAAGAAGTTCACTTCTGCACACCAGCATGTGGCCCGCACATTCATCTCATATTTAAAGTCGGAAACGCCCATTCCACAGTGGCTGGTGTTAGCATGCACTACACTCTACCGAAAAAGGCAAATTGTCCAACCCAGAGAATTACTGGCCAATACATGGAGAAAAATGGATGTTTCAATGTAGATGTTCAAAGGGTATGATTGTAGCACCTAACATGGAGATATTCATGCCAAACATTCACTATCTTTTTGAGATGTTAGGCGTACAAAAATTGTTATGTTAAACTGAAATGTTAAAACCATCTGAGCGCATGCGCATGGCGCATTGGAATTTCAGGACTATACTTTACAACTATATATTTTCGATATTACAATTATGGAATATTACAATTTTGAAACATTTCAACAGAATCAAAATTAACTACTCTGCATTAAATTGGATAACGATTTTTTTCTGTCCAAAGTAGGGAACAATGATCTTAATTTGCAGGTTTATTGACTTAACACATTTGACAAATTGTTTATAAATTTAAAATGAAATTTGAGTTTAGTAACTTAAAATAGATAGAATTTCAAAAATGCAGATTATAGATCATTCGTTCTTTGCTTACTTACCCCGTTTTTATTTTGAATTAAAAATATTTAACATAACCTCAACTTGACTGAATGTATCATCTGATCGACATTTCATACCCTTTACCTGGTTTTCCTTCGTGTGCGAACAATAAAGTTTAATTTCAAATTCACAAATAAGTTATCAATTAATTCCTTAAATGACCATAAATAAGTAAACTCCTCAAATATTTACAGGCGTTATTTGATTTAACCATACATGTAATATCTCGGATATTTCAGCTGAACATTTTGAATGCTAGAGAGTAACTACCACTTTTTAGGAACTACAGATGCTAACTTTGAATATCTAGATTGCTGCCCTATAGTTAAACATAAAATATGTTAACCCTGAACATCTAGATGTTACGTTTGAACATCCATTTTTCTTCGTGTAACTTGTTTAAACACACTGTATAAGATATTTACAGTGATCCTAAACAATAGGACTGTTCGAAGAATAATTGAGCCTGTGCGGAGAGAGGTGTAAAAAAATATGCCAAAGCACTTGGAAGATGGTTGCAGAAAGCTGTCATCCTTGGATCACTTCGTGTCCTCAAGCTCACGAGGGTTTCTCCGGTCTGTCGTTGTGATTTCATCGTGCCCCGTGACCGCTCACCCATCTCACGGTCGTAGGAAGTGGCCATGAGTGTGATTTACCGCGGTTTTACTGCAGGGTAGCACAAGAGTTAATTTTTAAATTTCCTTGACAGGAAAGCGTTACAAAAGCGAATAAGGTTTCAATAATGTGGCAAGTAAAATAGTAAACCAGAAAAATGCGCTTTGCATGGAAATATGGATTAATTAAGGTCAGACAACTCAGCGGCGCCACGAACAAACAACAAAATGTCGTATAATACATATTTTTTTGGTATTTTTTTCTATAATAATTTTTGAGAAGAAAGAGTGGCGCTGGCTTGCCGTCAACTCAGCGGCGCTGTGATGAAGAAAGTATTTTAAAAAAGTATTTAAAAAATGATTAGACTAGATGTTTTGGTTTTTTTTATTACCAATGTGATATGAAACACTTTTGTAAAATCTACCCTTATTTCAAGAAGCAACCTCCTATGCTGCAAAAACGTATTAAAAAAAAAGAAACTATCTAGATGAAGAAACTTATAAAATGTTCACACGGTATCTCGAAAGCATAACTCAGGAGCAAAATTTTTCACCCTGAATCGATACAAAAAAAAATCCCCGTATTTGTATTCGAATACAAACCTTCAGACTGATGCGAAAATTGTATTCATTAACTGTTAGGATTTTTGCGCTCTTTCTTTATTTTCTAATGTCATATTAATCGCTTTTGTAAAATTAACCCTTAGATAAAAAAGCAAACTTTTTCTAAAATAATTTTTTCAAATAGTTTTAAAACTATTTTTAAAGATAAATTGTAATAATTTTAAAGTCCTAAAAAGCAATCGTGTGACTAAGGATGCTGGGGATCTACATGTATGTTGTCAAATTCATTCTGGCTTCTATTTGTCTAATAACTTATGAGAACCATTTGCCCAAATCACATTTACAAAAAATGCATCCCGTGCCGTACATAATAGTCACATAATACCAAGTCGCCGATTTATTATCTCCTTGAAAAACAGGATCGTTGTGGTTCTAATAATAAATATTCAAGATTCGAACTTGAGGAAATTCGATTTTATTAAGGTAGTTCGGGTTTTTGATTATTCCAGCGGGTGAACATGGTAAGGATTCATGTTCCAACTAACCCAGGAAACCACCCTTAACGTGAAAGATGGCTAAATATGATGAGAAGACTTTTGAGAATGTTTTCGACTCTGCTACTATCAAAACTTCTCAAATTTCGAACATATCCAGGTAGATAAGTAACTTGATTTTTCTACAGACCCAATGCTCTAAGGTATAAAATTCTCTCATCCCCAAAAAATATCCTTGTCGTGAAATTGGTCTGAATTTTATTGGTGGTAGACTATGTACATTTCTGGACATCTGCATTAGTAACCCCAATACAAGTTCAACCTTATTCAGGTAGATCGGTCACTTGATTTTTTTATCGACTCAATGTTGTAAGTGATCAAGTTTCAGCAACCACCAAAAACTGCCCTTATCGTGAAGTTAGTCTTAATTTGACTAGTATTATGTGACAATTACGTACAGAACGGGATGCATTTTTTGTGAATTTTATTTGGGGAAATGATTCTCATAGGTTATTGCATAGAAAAAAGCCAAAATGAATTTTACAACATATTAATAGGTCTCCAGCATACCTAGTCCCATGAGTGCTTTTTAGTATTTTAAAATTATTTCAACTATCTTTGAAAATAGTTTTAATAACTATTTGAAGAAATTATTTTAGAAAAAGTCTGTTATCAACAAAATTTTTTATCGTTCTGAAAATTTAGATTGTTCGTTTTGTGAAAATGGATTTTTTCTCGTAAAAAATTGTTGTGTAGGAAGTTGTTTGAAGGCAATAAAATAAGCATCGAAAAAGGAAAATTATATTTTGTGAATATATACACACAGACTGGAATATAATTTTGATAAAAGATGTTGCAAATTTTAGCTTTCCCATCCGAACTCCAAAATCGATATTTCTGATATATGTTCGTAAAAATGTGATTTATTTCAAACTGCGATCATCAAAGTGGGCTCTTTGTTTTGGATTTCCTGCGGTCGAACTATATCTGTCTGAATAAGTAAAAAATGTGTAAGAAATATAAGGAAGCAAAAAGATACATTTCTGTAAATGTATACAATGTCTTTGTTTAATAAAAAAATTAATTTTGTTTCTTATAATTAAAATTAAATTGAAAATCCCATTGCAGTATTAGCAAAAAAGCGATGTTGTCTATTTCCATTTTTAAGATTAAAATTTTACAAAATTACCTATATAACTATCATTATATTTCAAAAGGGACAACAAAATAATGCATTACTAATCATGGGTATTAACATTTTTCGATTTGAAATAAAATCGTGGCCTAGAGTCGCCATCTGGCAATAACTGACTGAAACTGTAACTCAAGAACTTTCGGTAACCTCCCTCGCAAAAAGCTCGAGTTTGTGGGGTCGGTCCGCACACGACAAGTGTTTTGGGAGAATGACGAGAAATCAGCATTCTCGATAAGGTGCCCTCATGAATGAGAGAGACCAGGGGTTTTAGCGCATGCTTACACACTAGGACTAGAGAAATGTATCGGGGTGAGAAAGCTCGTAATTCCATTGCACCACGTGGGCGCGCACCCATGAGGGATTTTCCGACCCCAGAATGTGACTCACAAGATTTATGGGTTTCACGACGACGCTAGACATGCCAATCTTCTGCAGTACTGTTTCTATTGCTATCTGAATTCGAAGTCATATGATCAGCCTTTTTCCACCAGGGACTTCGTCCACATGCTGTCGTTTCGATTTCTATAGAAATTCCACTTTAAAATCGATAACATATTTAAACAGAAAGCCCTTTCCAAAAATAAAGCAATAATTTTCTTCATATCTATTGGAATTTAAAAATCGAGGGGTTGACCGGTATACTTTTAAGTGCACACCACTCTTTAAATCTAAATCAGTAAAATTTTACTGATTCAAATAGCTAGAAATGGGTCACTGGCAATTAGTGAAAAGTTATTTGAATGGGTGCCCGGAACAAGGGCCTATGTCACGATTTCCAATTGTGCAGGAGCATTGAAAAACTGGGATAATGCAAATGACTTTCCTTCACTTCTCAACAGATAATTCGATTTTCCTGACCTCTGTTGGCATTCTTTACAACTGAAAACAATGGGAACTCTTAGTCCACATGACAATGGCCATTATTCCACGAAAAACTGGGTTTTGAAAAAATCGTGACATAGGCCCTTGTTCCGGGCACCCATTCATTTACTGATTCAGTGAAATAACCACTTTTGAGGGTTGGCAGCACTGAACCATGTTAATATAGCAATCTTAATAACATAATATTTTAGTACATTCAATCAAAGAATCATTTTAAAAACTTAAACCCCATAAATGTGATCAAATATTTAAAAAGATGAAAAGTTCCGCTACTTCTAAATGACAAACAAACTCACATATCCCTTTAATTTCAAGATTGTGCTGTCAATTACAAATCCGTTAAGTAAATACTTCCTATACGAGTTAGAGTATATTTATCTCGCAGTTAATTCAACAGATTTACAGCCCCAAAATGAAAATAACAATTTCAGTAAGGAGTTCTTTTTGCTACTTAAGTAAAAGTGTAACAACAACGCTTAACTTAAAAATGTAGAGGTTGTGTTTCACATAATTTACTCTAGTGTTACTGAACTGATTAATGAATAAGTCTGAATTCACTGATTAATCAGTGTAATGTCTAACTACTATTTTAATCACGGAATTTTTCACTGATTCATTTTTAGACAGCAGATTTCAGAATTTCAAACATTTAAAAAATTTCAACAAATTTCAAAATTTTCAAATCAAAACATGGAAATGACAACGGGATAAGGATTAATTTTTGGAAATTCTTTTTTTAATTATTTGAAGTAATAATTTAGGAGACTATTTATCTTAGAAATAAGTAAAAATCAGTTCTCCCTTTTTCTTGAATAACATCAAATAACGAATTGTCAGTGTGAAAAATGGAATTAAAAAGACAAATAAAACTCTGCTTCACTGAAAAAAATGGTTTAGCTGTCACAGCCAGACATTTAGCTCGATTTCGCGTTGGAAAAATTTAGCTAAAATAGCTAGATATTTAGGTAGCACAGCTAGAAATATATAGGTAATACAGCTGTATTTTTCCAGAAGACGAAATCCAGCTAAACGTTTATCTGGGACACCTAAACCATTTTTTCAGTGTTCCGAGCTGACATATTGCTTAATAAATACTAAAAAAAGGTTAAGTGAAAAGAAGCTTCCACATCCAGAAAAATATTTGGTTGAATCAACAAAATTTAGTTGTATCAACCGTAGAACATTCAAATAAGTGTTTTCGCTGGTGTAAGGAAAGAGTTTGGTTGATTTAACCAAAACTTATGGTTCATCTAATCATAAACGACCCAGCACAATGTACATTGTAAATGACTTGTCATGGAATTGTGTCATCTTGTTTGTATAGTTTAGTAGTTTATTAAACAACTAAATATAACAAAACTAAAAAATTTCAAGGCAAGCCATTTGCAGTGTAAATTCATAAATTGTGCTGGATTTTTTGTTTATTTGATTAAATCTTTCTGTTCTTTTGTAATCAAAAACCTAATCATAAAATCGCGGGGCACACACAATCAAGTAATCATACGTATTTTTCATACAATGAGATAATCCCAATCAATTCTCTTTCCAGATCACTTATTTTGACGAGGTTCATCGAGAGGTAAACACTGTTGTGTTTTTTTCGAGACGCTACGAACTCTCGAACGTGGACTGGCATGTTGAATTGGATTACGCGATCGTACCAGGTTCGCGAACGCCCGTCACTTTTAAAATTCATTCAACAAAATATTTTTGTTGAATCAAAGAAATTTTTTTCTAGCTTCTAGTAAAATGCTCTCATAGATTATTTGATAGATCTAGCAAAACATTTTTATTAAATGAATAAAAAATTTTATAAAATCAACGGAACGATTCAACCAAAAACTTCGATTGATCAAACCAAATGAATTTGGTCAAATAAACGAAAATCTTGTTCATTTAACCAAAAAAATGTCTGAAATCAATCAAATGCGAGCAACAAACCGATTTTGTTGAATGCAGAAAACTTTTTCCTAGGTGCAGATATGAAAAACTATTCTCGCTCATTTCTAATTAAATACTCAATAAAAAAAAACAACTGATGATTCATGCCCGAGATGCTGAGTTACTAAATACAAAGAGAAAAAGTTTTATGAGAAAAAATCATTTAATTCCGAGAAAATGAAGTTTTAGTTTTGTGGTAAAATTTCATGAGTTCTAAAAAGCGTCTTAAAATCTTAACAAAAATAATTATTTTTATTTTTGAAATGGTGACATGCCTTTGAGATGCTGAGTTGATGAAAATGGAAAAGAAAGTTTCATCGAAAAAAGTTATTCAGTTTCGAGAAAATCAGTTTTCAATGCGAAGGTGCGTCACGTAGTGTGACAGGCGATTTTTCGCTTTTAGTTAGTGATAAATAATAAAATTTATCATTTTAGTTGTTGATCCATAAAGTTATTGAAACATATGCCTTTCTTGAATATCATGAAACAAGTTTGATCACAAAAATCTTAATTTTTAACGGATATGAATATGTATAACTTTAAGATATTGCTACCATAAAAAATAAAGGCAAAGTCTATTTTTTACCCCATCATTGACGGACTGGGTTGCAGCCAAGTACAAGATTATTATATTATTATATATTTATTATTTATTGTTTATTGTAAATATATCATAGAAGGTTTTATATAGTTCAATAAATTCATTTAACCAAAACGAATACATTTTATGATTAAAATATTGGTGTATTTCAAAAATTGAGAATCTTGTAACTTATGAACGTTAGACAAATTGACAAATATTTATATATCATAATTTTATTTTGTCATACAGGCCTGTTAATTGTATCAATAAATTTGTTCCATAATGAATGAATTTAGTAGTTACAATATTGCTATGTTCACATACAAACGTTACATAAATGTAAAAATCTATAGAATATTTCTAGTTAGATTCACAGATTCATCTTATTGATGAATTGAACAAGTTTCGTACTTATTATGTTGCTAAATTTATCATATTTAAAAAAATTGTTACTTACAAACTACAAAAATTCTGAAAGACGAAAATATTTGTGTGGAGATGGTTATAAATGCTCAATTAAATTATATAGACCAAATACCACCCCGCTTAAAAAAAAGATCAGTTCACAGGTCCTGGTATTACTGCTAATATTATGATAAAATGCCATACGAATTTCAAATTCTTCAAATTTAGTTTTTGTAAATCTCACGACCTTGAATTTAATGAATCAACATCAACCTTTTTTCTTAAAGAGGATATACTTCATTCAAATATACGTATATATTTTGCTCTTACATTCAATCAAAATTGCAAAAAATTCAGATCGAACACGATTTTTTTGAAAAATATGGAATAAACATACATTATTATTACAATCTGATTCGGCTCTAAAGTTAATAATTATAGGCATTATTTAAGACTACAATCTCTCCAAGTAAGAAATGTTTTCATGAAAAATTATATGTTCTCCTATAAACAAGACATTCAGCAAGAATAATGCAATTTTAAAAAGTATAATAAGATACTTTTTCCTGAGACCGGGTTTTTCGTGCACATGATTACCTTAATCCACTAGAGAAAATTCCTACTATATTCATAGTTTAATCAATATAAGAATAATTTGTTGTATATATTTGTCTATAATTATGATTAAAGCTATAAAAATACATTTAAAAACAGAAGCTTTGAATTTTAGACACGTAAGTAGATTCACCATTTTGGAAACATTTCAAAATAATAAAAATGCCGTATTGTTTTAAAAGATGTCAAAGATTGTAAATATTTCATGGCAGTCTTGTACACCAGATTTGAAGAATGAGCTACCCCTCGTTGGGAGTACATTACAAGTAAAAATAGATATTTATACCTGTGCTTGTCTCCTCTCACAGGAGCAATTGTGCAATTTCTCCAGTTGCTGTTGAATCAGATAAAAAGCAGTATACTGCTGGCTATCCGGGGATAATGGTGAATCCGGACTATCTGGAGAGCCTAAACCGGAACTCTTGCTCTCACTAGTCCTAATTCCTCCACTTTCCACTTCACGTTCGCCACTTACGTTAGAGTCCTTTTGCGGCGAAAGGGGAGACAGAGGAGAACCTATTCCAGAGCTCTCGGAACTCGAGTTGACCAAACCGCGAGGTTTAGAGGTAGACCTAACAATTTTAGGTCTCGGAATTCCACTGATGGATTTTGCAGTTTCACTCCTTGATGATGCTTCCCCAGGTGAAATGGGACCCTTCACCAAGTTCTTTATTTTCCTCAAACTCTTTGATTTCGATTTCGATTTCCATTCCAACTGGTTCTTCGACAGCTTCAATCCAAACTCTCGCCGGACAGCAATCTTGGAAACATTTGTTTCAGAACACGCTTCCTGCAAATTAATTTTCAATCTTTCCTCCTCACTTTTTTCCTGAATTGAGGAATCTTTTAAGAATAGGGTTTCTGAAATTGATGACTTCATATCAGAGAAGAGTTTTTCTTTAGAAAAGTCCCTCGACTTCCGTTTGGCGAATGTGACTTCCTGTGGAGAAGATAGCTGCTCCTTAAAATCACTTGCTTCACTCTTCCCTCGACGAACACGTAGTTCCTTCCTGAATTTTTCAAGACTCTCGTGCTTGTAAAACGGGTCCTTTTTACGAGCACCCAGAGCTGAAGGTCTCTTTAAACTGCCTCCATTATCCTCGATTGGCACACGCTGTATCTTCTCATTCGAGCGACAACCTTCGGAAGAATCGCCGGTATCGATTTGAGAAATTTTAGTGCTGAAGGAGCCAGACAATCTTCTACCTTCGGTAGGTTCTGCGTTTTTTGATTTTACGAAGAATTCTTTTGATATTGTGACGGGCGTCGTATGGCGTCGTCTCACAGTTCCGGTAGCATCGCTGGGGGAATCCCAGTCGACATGAAAAGTCCTCCTCTTCGACATTTTTAAACTCTTTCATTGGTATAGAGTTTATTTCATAATTCTATGAACATTTGATTCGTTTATGAATTAACAAACAACTTATATTGCACTTCGTTTCATATAAAGTTAATAATAAAATAGTCAACATTTTTTCCATCTTTAGATATGCCTTTGACATTTTTCACGTGCCCTCTATATAAGATAGCAGAGGTTTATATACCGACATCACTTTCATCACCGATCTAATCCACGAGATATGTTATTATAAAAATTCATTTCACACTGTAAAACACTGATCCAAAAAATTAGCCGTATTCGGTGTAGTTTTGAGATGCAACATTTTTGTCATAAGAAAACAAATTGAGACACACTGAAAACTTTCAATGTTCAAAATAAGATACATCAAATTTTACCCCGATATTTTTTTGTGCACGAATATTCTGAGGATCATAATTATTATATTTTTGTTTGAACTTTTTGAATGCTTAGAACTATGCGCACACTTGTTTTTTATTAATCGTTTATATTCTATTTAACAATAGAAGAGATAAAACTGCCCAACGTAAACTCAGAAACCATAAAAGTTGGACAGAAAATCAGTCTCGAAATCAACCCTAGACGAAATTATTACTTTAAATAAGCAGACTGTTAAACTTAAATTATTCGAACAATATTAGTTTATACATAATATATCAGCAGGGGACGATGCGATGCTTTAAACTATTTTACTTTAATTGACATGTCAAAAATGTCACTAATATATTATTTTGAATCTTCAAACATATGAAAAATGCGAGAAATATGCAAAAAAATATTTTAGGAAAATTTTAAAAATAGATTAGAAACCAACAATTTTCAATAATAAAAAAACCAAACACTATTCATTAAAAAATTAAAACCATTAACTTGATTAATCTTTTTAAGTGATATTTTTTCTGAGTAATTACAAGAATCACTTGAACTTTGAATACTGATTATATTACAAGTTCCGTCTCAGGAAATTCAAAGGAAAAGTTCTACACATTTTTTAATCAATTTCTGAATAATATGTGATAATAAAAATTTACATTCAAGTGAGGTTAATATATGTAAAAATTATATAGTAACTTAGTCTTAAACTGAGTTTATGCAGGATTTTAATAGATTATAAACAATTTCGTAGGAAAACCTTTCCCTCGTGTATTACGAAAATTCGGGAAAATTTAACAACTATTAAAAAACAAGTGTAGTCATATCTGTCAGTTATATTGTATATGATATCAAAGCACCCGATAATATTTAAATATAAATGTGATGAAAGATCATTAAAAATAATTTTAAAAATCAAGTGAAATAAGATATAAATATAATTTAGTGTAGATTTTATGACAACAAATTAAATTTTGTTTATTGCAATTCCTGTTAAGGGAGAGTCCATAAATCGCGTGCAAAGTTTTTCTTTATATCGCTATGTCATTTTTAATTTCGAGGCACTTTTATTTTCGTTTTTATTTAAATGAAAGAAAAACTGTATATGGAGTTTATGGACGCTCCCTAATATGACTCATGAGACTCACACTCAGGTGATTCTAACCCAACCCAGGGGGAAAAGTTATAGATAGTAGGACATATTATACATATATAATTTTAATTTGTTTTATATTTTTGTTATACAATACCAACTAAAATTATACATAATTTTTTCCACTATTTATCAAATATATATTATTTTTTAAGCATTAAAATTAATACTGATGAGTGATTTTAAGTTGTATAATAGAAAAAGTAAGCAAAAATATACAACAATTTGAATATTAAGTACTTTTGTATCTTTCTAAATTTTAGGAATACGAGCGTTTCTTTAAATTACTGGATTAAAATATTTATTTCTAATTGGTAAGTACGAAAATTATTCAGTACACTTTACAATTTTGCAGGATAGCTGATGAAGTAGTAATTGCTAGTTTATGAAACTGAATATTAATTGAACAAGTTAAAATCGAATTCAATCAAATATTTTAACACATTATGTATATGGCAGAGTGCAATAAAATTTTGTTTAAAGGCAATACAAACCACGTGCTAACCTCGAATCCATGTATTAGTTTTTCTGCTAAAAATATGTTGAGTAAAAAGATTTCAACTAGTAAATTTCTACGTCAAACTCAATATTTAATTTGCTAGATTGTAAATTTTGGGAAGTGAAAATCCATTTAAATGTTTGTTTTTTAATTTCTGGGTACTTTGAACTTGCAATATAATTAGTATAAAAACGTGTGTTCAAATCAAAGAAACATATTTACTTTCATTCATATAAATCAATATATAGTTCGATAAAATTTAAAATAAAGCTTTTCGAAGTAACAATGCATAAGTATTCGGCACATTAAATTTGTTTGTTTGTTAGTTTATGTCAAAAATATTTATCAGGTGTAAACAAATTATTTGTACCCCCAGTAATACCTATAGCTCCAACCTATGAATAATAAACCGCACAACACTCCAAACTCACAAATAAGCAAATGTATCACTTCAAACTTCATTCTTAAAGACATTCACTTAACAGAACAAGAGTTTATGATATCCTTTAGGAATTCACTCCTCACTAATGCAACAAAACCAAAAACCCGACACCAACGTGTAACCACCATAATTAATCGCCAAAGCCACGATATGTAAAGTAAGCCACAGGAATCGGAAAATCACTAACATGAAAAAAGGTGATACTTCCTGGTCAACAATTACTGAGCGGAAATCACGGGACAGCAGTGTAACAAGAACCATAAGCGTATTTTCGGGTTCTTGCACTCAAACAATAGAGATGCACTTGCCAAGAGTGCCCCTGGCAAACTGAAACCACCCTTAGGCAAACCGGCACCCTTCGCCGGATTCATAGGAGTGCGAGGATTGTGAATATCGGCACCCCCGCAGGAAAAGTGTACTGTACCCTAGGCGCTAGGCGCCTAGACCACCCCATATCATAGCCACGGGGCTAAAAACTAATTACATTCGGCGCGATGGGGCGGTACTGTGTGCGTGTATTACTCTGTATATTTCCCGCACCATATTGCAAAGTGTAACACTTGCAACATACCCATGCGGTCGTATGAATTCCTACGCATACCCACACATAAACCCGGACAGTGACATATTACTCGTTTTTACGCGTGGCGAGCGAATAAACGTACTTTTTACGATTCCATAAAAATTTATGCACCCTACCGTACTTAGGAATTATACGAGTAGTAGGCCTGTTTTGAAACTATCTGTCGTCAAAGGAGAATCGTTTACGGTAGCCGTCTGTGGATTTTAGTTTGTTCGGACAACCGTATGATTTTTATCTGTGGTTCGATTCAATTTATTTTGACACGCCGAAAGGAAATGTTTTTAGAATAGAGTAAAGTGAATTATTTTTAACGAGGAATACTTTAATTTGAATTTCAAATCATGGAATGCACTTTGCAATTCAAATTAAAGAGTGGCTCTTAATTATACACGTAAGGATAATTTTGAGAATTTTCGAAGCCTCCCTTCCCCCTCGACCATGTAGGGATCTACAAAACAACAGAATTGTACGAATTTTAGTGCGTCTCTGCCAATTTGAAGAAAACAATTAATTTTTAAGAAAAAGAGGAATTTTGGATTCGAAAAGTTCCAGAGGTAGTATTTTTCAACAAATTAAAAAATTAAAGATTATTAATTTTCGATGAGACTTGTCGAAAACGATTTAAAAAAGTTTGTTCTTCAAATTGAAAAATGACAAATACCCATAATTTTTTAATAATATTTGATCTATGTACCTACTTTAATCTATTTATGTAAACTTGCTCAAAAATCTATATGGTACGTATAATTGAAGCAGGGAAAGCTGAATGGTGCTATAGATCCACTTTTCACGAGATAAAATTTTTTTTAATCATACTTTCAAGCTTTTTTATATATTACATCAACAAAAAAAGCGGTTTTTCAAATGTTTAACCTAAAATTTATTATTAACATGTATTCAAACAATTTTAAATTGCAAAGAATTCTAACTAAATAAATACAGTATTCTAAAATATTCAATTTTTGAGCAATTTTTATTTTCTGTTTAATAGTTTTATTTATTTATGCATGTTATTGATAAGATTATCTTAACAAAACCTATGTATACCTTTTTTATTCATATGCACATGTAGCTTCATCTTTTTTTTCACACCATGGTTATTAAACTGATCCATTCCCCTAAACAACAAATCCATAATTTACTCAATCTGTTGTAAATTGTTTCTTAAGAAAGTGTTTACGTTTAGCATTCCCCGCTTCAATGATACTAAATTATTTTACTGTTAATAAAATTTAAATATCTAATATACAATGAATTCCTTGGTTTGCTCAATTGTCATAAATAAATTAATGGACAAAGCAACACTTAATTGTGTAACTCTTATTTTGAAGTTTCTGCGCGAAAAATTAGTGGAATAGTTAATAATAAATAATGGATTCAAAGCAGCGAGCAAAGTATTTTTTGTGGAATATATATTCATTAATTTCTTCTAAAGTAGCATAGCAAAGGAGGTTGTATCACTAATTTACACGTATTTCTTTTAATTTTAATTGTTGACAATTAAACTCTACATACACAGTAATGTTTAAACTCTATGACGTTTAAATTGCATACCCTAAAATGCCACATAAGATGAAAATAAAGTCTATGCTAAAATTATTTCTACGAGCAATAAATCGATGCGAGAATATCCTATAGAGAAGACAGTTTAATAATTTATTATCATTTTAATTTTGAAAACTATACATACATAAATTCTACGAATAGCAATACAAAATAATTGAAAAATTAATGGTTCATGTCGCATAAATAAAATTCTACACACAGAAAATCGCCGATCCTCCAATGTACAGCGAAATCGGTGTATATCCAAATGTTAGGTTAGTCAAAACCTACTATATGGCATTCAAACCACCAAAGCCGGGATGTACAAACTAAGTCGTGACCGACTGCATCGAAATCGATGCCTGGTCGTTCGAACAAATTTCCACTAGATTTTCTACGGAAGTTTAAAGGTATCTTAGATACGAGGGTAGTTCAAAAGTCCTTAGAATGAAGTATAAAAACAATTTTTTTTGCGTAAATTTTTTTTTATTTTTCAACATCCTTGGAGCTCTATACACTTGGTCAATCGCTTTTCAAGTTTTTTTAATCCTTCAGAAAAGTGCGTTTTCGGAAGTTCCTCAAAATAAGCACTTACAGAGG
>NC_046665.1:76763728-76773738 GCF_010883055.1 Belonocnema kinseyi | reverse complement strand
CGTGGTTCGTCACTTATTGATGTACGACCACGCTTAAATTCATTTACCCAGTTATAAACCGTTGCTAAGGTAGGGGCAGATGTGCCATGAACTGAGTCCAATAAATTTTTTATCTCATATGCAGTTAAACCCTTTAAATGAAAATGTTTGATTACCGCTCTGAACTCGTTTTTTTCCATTTTTCTTAACGAACATTTTTTTTTCAATTGGTTATAAAAACACGTAAACTCAGAAGATGTGGACTGTGACTGCACCATATATCTAGTCGGGAGTGGTGCTGACTGAAAACAGATGATTTGGAGCGATTCGCGCGCCATCTGTTGGTCATTCTAAGGACTTATTGAACTACCCTCGTATCTAATCTTGCAGTGGCTAGTGTCATGCATGAAAGAAAAGATAGATACAATTGTATAATAAAAACAGAAATTTGTTTTTCGCGATGAATAGAGATTTAATTTGCATGAAACTTTAGCCTGAAGAAAAGTTTCATGAAACATTGGGAGTTTCGTGAAAAATTGCAATGTTTCAAATATAGTGGCGGGAACATTCAAACTGATAAGATAAAAGCCTATTAGGTATTTTCACTTCAATAAACAGCTAACTTCACTTCGTAGATTGCTGAGGAAAAATAAGGGACCAAATGTATGGGATTCAGTTCATTTTTGCCCTATTTTGCTAACATCTTCGTAAAAGAAAATTTTTTCTATATAAGTAGTTAAAAAATACTTTTTATTGTTTTATTACTGTTTAATGAAATAATAAAATAATAATGATGATGATTAATTACAAATATATTACAGAAATAAAGTTTTGTTCCATGCATTTGATCCATTTTCCCCCTCAGCTTTTAACAAAGTGAAGTTAGCTGATTGTTGAAGTCAAAATACCTTATTGAGGCTTTCATATCCCAACTTTTTCCTGCCGGCTGATTTGATTTATTTTTCCGGTTTGTACTGTGGACCAACGATGTCATTTTAGGGACCCTAAGCTATTGCGCTTGCGTTAGGGCTGACCGCTCATTGGCCGCACTTGGCGCGCGATTCAAAATTACATTAAAAAACAATTCTTGTAACTTAAGTAAATAATTATTAAAATATCCACAAGGATATATAAAAATTGTGTAACTTTGATTTCAGGCAAAAAAAATACAACACATATATTAATAACAGTTTCCTTTCATTGAATTCCAAAGAGAATATAATTATATAACCTACAAATACATAAATTATCACGACTGCATTGTAGTTATGCTTTCTTTTTTTTTACTTCAAGCGTCGTTTTGTCACGCCTCAATCGAAAAGAACAATCTGAAATTTTGTTTTAGAATTATTCAAATATTATCACTATTATATTCTGCAATTAGGTTCTATATATCAAGCTGCTGAAATATCATATGGTATTTAAAAAATGTACCTATTAAAAAATATTTTGAGAAATATTAGTCTTTCAAATTCAATGAAAATAAACTGTTATTCATCAAATATATGTGTTATAAATTTTTTTCTTGTCTGAAATCAAAAGTTACACAATTTTAACGCATTCTTGTGTATATTTTAATAATTATTTATGTAAATTACAAGAATTGTTTTTCAATGCAATTTTGAATCGCGCTTTAAAGGGTAGACAACCAGCGCTCAGCCCTAACGCACGCATGAATGAAAATTATTATCATTTTATTATTGCATTAAATAGTCCCTAAAAAAGAAAAACTATTTTTCAATTGCACTTATACAGAAAAATGACTTTCTACGAAGATATTAGAAAAATAGAGCAAAAATTAACCGATTCCCATGCATTTCGTGAATTGTTATCCTCTCAGTATTCAACGAAGTGAAGTGAGCTAGTGATTTGAGTGAAAATACCTTTTTGTATATGTAGACGGTCATGACTTTTTCTATACATCCCGGCTGTAGTTTAAATGTCGACGGGTATGACTAACCTAACTTTTGGAAGTTGCATTAGGAAGTTATAATTTTATTCTGAGTGACTGGTACGCCCTATTAAATGAAAGAAATTTGAAAATTAGGTAAATACTGTTTCAATTGGTTTACTTATTAACAATTATTTCGGCTAATATCGCAAAGCGAATAGTTGCTTTGATAGGTATTCAGGTAGCTGATAGCGCGGTTCAGAACTCCACAACTCTGCATGAGCCAATAGGAATACATTTGAGACTTGAAAACTCTCTCAAATGATCATTGGGAGCCCAATGATGCAGTTTTTTAAATTAAAAATTAAAATAATATATAATTATTAAATTTTAGCTCATGCGGAAAATTTTCGCAACAAATTGAATCATAGAGTTAACTTTCGATTAAAAAAATGTATTTCCACTTAGTGTAGGATCTTATGCTATAAAGTTAAAAATACTGTAGGGTTTTTAAAAATGTATTTTGATTTTATTTAAAGTTTTCAAACATTGCAAGAAAACTAAGAAATCATTGTGACATGTCGTATTAAGCGATTAAATGGCAGCCTATAGAAGGAATTCTCATATAGAATTAAATCGATTAGACTGTTTTAAAGTTGACATTATAGGTTAACAAAGGTTTATTTTTTGTTTGCGTAGAATTTGAGAAGTTTATAAGATAGTGCATTAGATTTCAACGCAAATAATTGAAGCTTAACAGATTCTTAATTCCTTTACAAATATTTCCGGAATAAGAAATAATTCTCTTCAAAAATAAATTTTACATTTATTATAAAATAAAAATTTTTCTCTACACTAAAATTCTGTAGCAAAAAAATTCTGAGTCCATAAGAAGAAAAACGCCCCATTAAGAAAAATCTACTCACAACTCAATCATGATTCTCTTATCAGTTGTTTCTTCCAGCGATAATAGAAATTTCCTTTCCTATCTGAAGGCTAGAATCTAGAGAATAGAGATGTGGAATTCCCGGCCAAGAGAAGAGCGTAACCTCATGAATTGTATTTGGATAAAATCTCATCAGTTTAGGTGTTACGTTATGCTATGAGATGAGATGGAAAACCCACCCTTTGCTATGCTCGACCACCATTGGGACACGTTCAACCCCATGCGAGGCAAAGGAACGTGTGGAGCGAAAATGAACGGGCGTTGAAACCTGGCAGACTCAAACAACACACACACACACACACGCGAGATTGGTGGATACTTCTTTATATTGTGATATGGATATATAGGGAATACCATCAACGATCACCCTGCCGGTGATGCGTGCACTTATTTGCGTTTGAAAATATTTTGACACCGATTTCGCGGGAGATTGGCATTCAAATATACCCTCAGCTTTGTAGAAAGGCAGATTATTTCGTTTGGTTATTGTATAACTATTATTTGAAGGCCAGCATACCATAAGGCCTAAGATAAAATATTAAAAAATGAGATTATTGTTTTTTAAAAATCGAAAAAGTTCCTATACACCTATACACAGCTGATGAAGCATGACAAATTTTGGAACGAGAAGTATATAAATTCTTACTTAAACAAAAAATGAAAATTGGATTTTTCATCAGTGTCTAAAGTTGAGAAAATGTGCGCTTGGAGCAAAAAAATTCCCCCTCCATTTTCTCGAAACTTGATAATATTTTGTAATCAAACATTTTAATTATTCATTCACTAATTCCATAGCTATAAAGTATAAAGTAAATTCTCACTTTTTTGAAAGCTATATTTCTCCCATCTGCCGACTCTTTTAACCCTACTCTTTTAACAATATTATAATGACTTTAAAACTTTTGGACGGGTAGTCCCCTCTTCCTTTTTTTTTGCAAGAACGGACTACAAAAACCTTAAAAATGATTTAGTATAATTACCGTTTGTTTATGTGTTCGTGCCAACGGTGATTTCTTCAAACAGTTTTGTAATTTTTTACCTTGAGAAAGACCCTAAGACGGGTTGAAATAACGGTTCAATTTCTGCTTTTTAATTAAAGAAACAGAATCTCTAAATTTGAAATAGTGAAAATTTCACTAATTGAATTAGTGATTGAATGATTCACTGCTGAAGTAGTGATTTTTTGGCTTTTTACTCTGGAATTAGTGGTCTTCTACTGTAAAAACAATTATAATTTCACTATTTCCAATTAGTGTATTTTATTTCACTATTATTTAGTAGTTTGATTCACTATTTAATTAGTGAAGTCGAAATTGAAGCCGTGGTCATGGCTAATGGTGGACTCGCGCCAACTCGCGCTCACGTCTCGTTTGCATTGTTTTCATCGTTTACATTTGTCAGCTTGCATAATTTTTCTTTCTATGAGCGTAAAAAAATTTAAAACACAGGTTAGTAATATTTTTCAGTTTATTATACTTTCGTGAAGTTTCCCAGTGAATAGTGTCCTCATTATGTTGCGATACGTATATCGAGACGAAAACATTTGCTACAGAAAATGAGCGCTGTGTTCGTTATGAGGTTCTGAAATGCAGCTTTCCATTTATTTCTATAGAAATGAATGGAAAGCTGAATTGAGGTTTTTCTTTAGTAAGTACAGTATCAACATAAATTAATTTAATTTTTAAATATACAGTATAGTTCACTTCTATAACTTTTCTTGTAATATAGTTTACTGTTGGAGTTATTGGTTGACTCCAGCAAATATTTGATTTAAATATGGATGACAGCTTTAAGTTCCTTGGTGTATTGTTATTGATGATTTTTAATGAATTTATTATTAGGTATTGGTTACCCCAAAGTATATGCGTCATCCACGCCGAAATGTCCAATTAGTTTTAGGAGTACGACAGCCTAACTGCGGAAGAGTTAGCCAGAGCTCTAAAAGAGGATCAGGATGTCATGATGGATTTTGACTACTTAATTAGTGATTTTCCACTATTTAATAGTAGATACTTCACCTCTCAAAACCACTATTTTCTTGGTGAAATTTCACTAATTGATTTAGTAAAATATTGTCACTAAATGAATTAGTAGTTTTTCACTAATTCGTAGTGACCTACTTCTCGCTAATTCAATTAGCACGCTGCGCGCGAGGCTCGCAACTTTGAGCGCGCCTAGAGCGCGCGACAGTTGAATCTCTTTTAGATTGCAGTATTTATATGCGTCTTCATATTCTGAATTGCCTACTTAATAAAGTATAGTCAAAGATTAAGTTTCTCAAAGCTCTGTAGGCTTTGAGGTACACATTCTCATCGTGACACTCGCGCTGCGCGCTCGATTTCCGACAGACATTTGTAAACAGGTTTTGTTGGATTTTTTTCTCGTAACTTTCGTCGTTTTTCCACACATTTTTTTTAATTATATTTTTTTCAACGATATTTTTCACGAATAAAACAAAAAGTAGGCGTCCTATCAAGAGGTGATTCTTAACTAAACTGTATATCTTTTTTGGGATAACCATTTTTGTTAATTCATATTTTTTCGTATCCTATTTAGTTTGTCCACAAAATGGAATTTTTTATTTTCCATTATTTTTTGTGCATTCAAAATTTGAATTTTCGATTTTTAAAGAAAATCCGAAAATTTGTAATAATAATCTTTTAGAACTTTCAAAAATAAATGTTTTGCTTTTCCTGACTTTTTTTCATATCGTGCGTTTTTCGGCTTCAAATTTTGATTTTTGGTTAATTAAAAAAATTTTGAAAACGCTATAACTCTGAGAATTTTCTTTTTATCGAAAAAAGTCATTAGAACAAATTGTGTGTTCTTTTTAATACTATGAATATCCGTACATAGAATTTTCAAATTCAGAAAAAAAGTGGTCTCAAAAAATTTCAAAATGCGCTCACTTTTTGAGTTTTTATCAAAAATGGCTGGTTCACAAACTCGTCCTTTCTTTTGAGACCTAGAAAAAGTGTGCCAAAGATGAATTTGATTCGTTCATTTTTTCGAGAGTTATCGTGCTTACGGGCGGACGGCCGGACGGACAGACAGACACACGCCATCGTGAAAACCTGATTTTCGGATTCAGGAGGTCTCGAAACGTGCAGATCCGTTGAAAAAGTGTGATCTCAAATTTCCGACAATTCTAATACTTTCTTAATCATAAATGATGAGAACGTAAAAAACTTTAAAAGAAAGGGTAAAATTTGAGACTTTGCCTTGAATTTTGGAATTAAAATCCTACTAGAAAAGAAGTGAGGAATTATAAAAGAAGTCAGGACTTTTGAGAATTTCCGTACACTTTTATTTATTTTTATTCATATGTGCTTATCCTGTTACTTATGTTTCATTATTAATAGTTCTATACTATGCAAATGACTCCGAAGGCGAATCTGAAAATGCTGTCTTTTATCTATCTCAGTCAGTTTAGAAGATAGACTATATTTATCAAAATTCTAAACATTTTAGGGGAATGGTTAGCTATTTAAAATCGACGAGATAACTTGTACATTCTTAATTTCTTATTATAAAACATTGGACCTGCCTGCAGTTCGAGCCAATGATAATGAATTAACACATCTACAGAAACAGTCTAGTCAGACGCAACAGAGACAGTTAGGTTATTAAGATCTCGTCTAAACTTTTAATAATTTCTGACGATTCCTCATTTTTTAGGAAGGAAAAACTCGACTTTTGAAAACATTTCTTGTTTCTTCCTTCATTCTGTAAGCAATCTGTCCAATTATTGCCATATTTTGCAAAAATATTCAGTTAAAATTAAAGATTCTTGTATAGGCTAAAATCAACGAATGCAATAAAATAAGTTTTATTCTGAGAAAAATATTTGGGTGCTTCAATATAGCGAAAAAATGTTTGGTTGCCCAAACTAACATTTTTCTATATGATTTCAGAGATCATTTACGTTTATCATCACAATGCTCGTTAATAAAATCAATTTTTTTAAATAACAAATATTTTTTGTTGCTTCTACAACAACCAAACGCGTTTCTTTTCCACACAAAACATTTTTCTTATGAATAGGATTATGGATGTATGAAGGACATCATTCTGGCAATATGTTACAAAAGGAAAATCGAAATCGATTACTTTTTGCTCTCCATACTATGCCATCAAGGACTTAACCTTCACGAGAAGACGAAGTGTATGAATCATAGGTCCTGGCCAGAAACTTTAGTCGTACTCTAGGGAGGTATGAGAATCACCCTCTTTTCCAACCCCCTCCAATCATCAAACTAATAAATTATCATCTTCCTATTCAAAGTGGGCTCTATACTGATTAAAATCAAATGTGTACAACACTTCCAATTTTTATACAATACACTTTGCCATAAAACAAAATTGATGGAAAACATTACATCGAATACATTTCATAGCCGGTAGATTGTTTCAACGAATTGCAATAATGAAATTGCGATCGGTTATGCAGCAACTCACTATAGACATTGGTTTGACATTGGTTTTCTTGACGACGAAACTGATTTCGGTGGGTATATATGCACAATTTTTTCTAAAAATGAATGAAGCAGCTTTTTCAATAAACCGAAAATCAGAGCTTTCATTTGAATAATTACAAAGAAAATTGGACTCAAAGAAAACAATTTTTCGTATAAATAATTATGAACATCGATTCGATGTGAACGTATCATAAAACCAAAAAAATCTCCTTGACAACCGAAGTGGAAAATTGACATTCTGACGAAATGCGAAATATTGATATTTTTTAAAAACAATTTCTATGTTTGAGCAGTCTGAATGTCTATGCTACTAGGTTTTTAAAAGATTTAAAAGAATTTAAAAATATATTAAGTGATTTCAAAGATTTCAAGGGATCCCGTAATATTTTAGAATATTTCACGGAATATTAGATTTAACGCTTTCACGATGAATCATTATAATAAAATAAGGTGTTTCGGGTTTCAATCGCGTACAAAACTATGAATCTTAACGACGTCTCGTGAACATTTTTAATTCACTTTTTCAGGGCTTCTTCATTTCAACTAATTTTTAGAGATTTGAAAGGCTTTTAAATGGATATAAGAAATTTTTATAGCATTTTAAAGATATCAAGCGATTTCAAGGATTTCAAATAATTTCACGGAATTTCAAAGAATGTTAAGAAATTTGTATAGTTTTCAAACGATTTTCAGAGAGCTTAATCGTTTTAAAGTCATTTCAAGAGATTATGTACGATAAACATTTAATTCCAAGGATTTCAAGGAATTTTCACATGTGGAATATCAAAGGATTGCATATTTCTAGGGAGTCTACGACATCCCATAAAAGGCCTACAACAGATGTCAATAATGGTTAACTCCTCGACTCTATATTTATTGGGCGTACGTGATATGAAATATTATATTATAAAAAACCAAAACAAATAATGATATTAAGTGTATATAAGTAATCTCAATAGCAGTATGGATTCGTAAGATTTTCCGGCCCCTTCCGCCTCCTCCAAAAATTATTGTAATAAATAGTTATTAATTAATTAATAGAATTCGTACTATATCAAACTTGTTTGCTGGAAGAGCATTTCCAATATGAGTTAACAACTCAGGTTGCCTTCAAAGACAAGATACCCAATAATGCCGAATCTACTTAGGCGGGTCGCCACAAGCGCATTATTAGAGCAAAATACCAATGTAGACACACCAAACGCAAACAGCAAAACATATTTGCGGCATGGAGCTTACAACTTATAATCCTGGATCCCGTTATAGTTATAGGTTAGCCGCTCGGCTCGACAGTCGGAGGAAGATTAAGGCTGCACCCCTGATGTGCAACGCGCACTTCCACCCTACTCGTATATTCCATATAAATGCGCCTGGCTGTCGTTTATACCCTCGAATCGGCTTAAGTCGCACCCGCGTGTACGCGTCATTTAGTCCTCTCCGCACCCAGGACACACTTCGATGCGTGATCGTAATCGGACAATATTGCTTTCATTTCTATTCACTTTTATCGATTCAAGAAAGTTCAATATAGAACAGACAATTACGGCGAGCCTCCTTTGGGATCTAGAAGCGATCGGTCAAACTGGTGTAATTGGCAGAATAAACTACCCAAGCAACTTGAGTCGTTGATCATGACGGCCTGTGTAAATATTTGACGGTGAAAGTCACACAGTGTCATTATTAGTGCAATATGTCCATGTAGGACATGTGAGCCAGGAAATGAATTGAAAATTATTCACAGAAACTGAATAAAAGAATATTGTAGGAAATTCTATTTTTTTGTTTTTCTGCTTCACTAGTTTATTAGACAGTAAAATAATAAACATTATACAATTAGAGTTGTCCAAATACAAAAAAAAGTGGAAAATAAAAACCATGAAATTAGTCACATATGAGCGTACAAAAAAAGATTTTCAGGTCCTATTAAGACTTCAATTAAGTCGTTTCAATCTCCCGTTCCCATACTTTCCCCCAGTGATTGGAGGACGCGGATATCTCTGGCATGCGCAGTAATTATTCCTATGTAAATTGTGGGTTAAAGCATTGGATACCATAACCTAAAAATACTCAGGAATCACTACTGTGCATGCCAGAGATGTCCGCGTTCTCCCACCACTGCTCTCCCCTACTCGCCCTCCTTTCACTTTCTTCCCACTCCATTCCCATAATAACCCTCCAAAATCAACCACCACCATCCATAGCCTTACTTCCCCTCCCTTCTCCTGATTTCTGCCTCCTCTGCTTAGAATCTCTTCACCACCATTACTTTCATCTCCCCACTCACCCACTCTTCCCGACATCCCCTCAACCGACAACAATTCAGGAAAAAACTCTTTAATTTCTTCCACATGGACGTTTGTAACTTCAAGTACATAGTTGCAAGTAAAAAAATAATAATGCTTAAATTAAATTCGAAAACCAAACGTTTAGAGGAAAGTTAGAATTTTTTTCGAACTTTCTTGTACATTTCATGGTGTGTGGGTGGATGAAATGCCGATAATGATATTGGGACTTATCTTCTTTTGTTGTGCTTATCACCAAATAAAACTACTGTGAAACCCTTCAATAGCCCTCCTTTCTATAGGCCTTGTGAGAATTGATGCCGCGCCGCAGGTACAGTCTGTCAAGTTAAAGCGTGGGTGGCTTTACTCGCCGTCGGTAAGGTGTAACGACATGATTTTGGTGTCAAAATATTAAGAAGAGCTCCCTCTTTCAT
>NC_046665.1:76759607-76763628 GCF_010883055.1 Belonocnema kinseyi | reverse complement strand
ATAGCACCGATTTTAGGGCTGACGGTGGGTGGGAGCTAATTCATTCTAGCCCGTTCCGCTTTTGTTTGTTCATGCCTGAGTGTTCGCCTGAGGGACAACCGCGTACTCCGCAGCTCCTGTTACACCTACCTGCGGCGCGGCATCAATTCTCACAAGGCCTATAGAAAGGAGGGCTATTGAAGGGTTTCACAGTAGTTTTATTTGGTGATAAGCAGCAACAAAAGAAGATAAGTCCCAATATCATTATCGGCATTTCATCCACCCACACACCATGAAATGTACAAGAAAGTTCGAAAAAAATTCTAACTTTCCTCTAAACGTTTGGTTTTCGAATTTAATTTAAGCATTATTATTTTTTTACTTGCAACTATGTACTTGAAGTTACAAACGTCCATGTGGAAGAAATTAAAGAGTTTTTTCCTGAATTGATTGTTGTCCTAAATCATTTGGGAGGGCAAAAAATGATATTCATCCGGCAAAAATGTGAGAATTTGTCCTTTTTAGGAGGGTAACTACCCTTAAACATCACCCATTATTCATATATGCGAAATACAATTTTGATTTTTCATATTTAGAAAATAATAAACGTTAAAAATCTTCTTTTTGCCACAAATTATAGGCGAGATGTAACCGTTCGGCAGAAACCGTAAAAACCACTCTTACGGTATTGCAAACCAAAAATACTAAAAATGGCAAGATTGATTGTCCACGTTTAAAAATTAAAAAATGTTCAAAATCTTGATTTTTATGCAACGAATTAAATGCCGTGTGAGACCGTTAAGTAAAATCCTTCAAAACCACCCTTTCGTTATGCACAACTCCAACGTTAAAAATGAGCAGTCTGATTTTCGATAGTTGAGAATTCAAAAATGTCAAAAATCTTCCATTTTATGCCACGAATTATAGGCCGGCTGAGACGATATTTGAAAATTGTTTAAATCTTCCATTTTATGTCACGACTTTATAGGCCAGGTGAGACCGTTTGCTAAAATCCCTAAATACTACCCTTACTGTACGCAGATCATAAATGTCAAAAATGAGAAGTTTGATTGTCAATATTTGAAAATTGAGAAAGTAAGAAATCTTCTTTTTTAATCCCACGGATTATAGACCCGATGAGAACGTTCGACAGAAGCCCTAAGCGACACCTTTACTATATGCACACCTAAAATGTAAACAATGAAAAGATTGACTTCCGCAACTGAAAATATAAAAACGGAAAACGGTGTTTCACCCACTCACGCACTTCGAAAGGTATACGGAAAAATTGGAAAAAATTATAACTTTCCTCCTAACGTTCAGTTGTCAAATTGATTACAAGTAATTAGTGAAAGAAAATTTGAGAATCGTAAGTTTAGAAGAAAGTTATAATTTTTCAAATGATTTGCGAATAAAGTTTTGAGTGAGTGGGCAGACAAAACAAAGTATTCCGATAATGATATTGTGATACATTTTTGTATGCTGATATCAAATACAGCTTATTTCATTGAAATAGTGAATATAACATTATAGTGAGTTATTAAAATGTATAGTAAGGGCATGGATGTCCAAACGTAACATCTAAATGTTCAGGGTTAACATATTTTATGTTTAACTATAGGACAACAATCTATATGTTCAAAGTTAGCGTCTGTAGATCTTAAAAAGTGACATGTTACTCTGTAACATCCAGAAAGTCCAACTAAAATATATACGAGATATTACATATATGGTTATGTCAAATAACGCCTCTAAATATTTAAGGAGTTTACTTATTGATGGTCATTTAAGGAATTAATTGATAACTTATTTGTGAATTTGAAATTAAACTTTAATGTTCGTACACGAAAGAAAAACAGATAAAGGGTATGAAATGTCGAACAAAGATTATACATTTAGTCAAATTGAGTTTATGTTCAATAATTGTAATTCAAAATAAAAACTGGGTTAAATAATTGGAGGACGAATGATCTGTAATCTGAATTAAAAATTATATCTATTTAAAGTTACTTAAACTCAAATTTTATTTTAAATTTATAAAAATTTTGTCAAATGTGTTAAGTCAATAAACCTAAAACTTAAGATCATTGTTCCCTCCTTTAGACATAAAAAAATCGTTACCCAAATTTATTTAAGGATAGCTTATTTTTATTCTTTAGAAATGTTCCGAAATTGTAATATTCCATAATTGTTATTTGAAAATATATAGCCGTCAAATATAGTCGTGAAATACCAATGTGCGATGCACATACGCTCGGACGGCTTTTACATCTGAATGTGTTACAACTTACCATAATAATATCTTTACGCCTAACATCTCAAAAATATAGTAAATGTTTGGCATGAATATCTGCATGTTAGATGCTACAATTTTACCCCATGAACTTTTAACATCTATTTTTCTCCGTGAGGTGATAGGCTCTGCTGCACATAGCAGAATTTTTTCGGAACTATTAAAAGTTGCAAATGAGAAATTTCCTATTAAAACAAATATGCCTATATTTCTTATTAAAAAAATATTTATTTCAACGAAATGCAAATTTATCTATTTCAAAAAGTATTTTCTTTGTTTTAATTAATTAATTGCAGATTATTCATTGAAACGTCGATTTATTTCCGTGAAAGATATCAATAGTTCATTTGAAAAATATTTTTTAAATTTATATAATTATTTATTTTCAATAATCATGCCATCTCTTGGAAACGGATAATTTTTTTTTTTTGATTCGATAAATAGGTATGTACTTATCTGTAAAATATATTACTTTCACACAAAAAACGTTCCTTGATCCATTAATAGACGGATTACTAAATTCGAGTACGTATTTATTACTACAAAGATACAATTTCATTACAATAAGGAAATATTTATTACGGTGTGAGAAACCCGCTCAAATAAACCAGGTTCATAGCTCCCAATAAATCAATTCTTTGAAATGATGATTTTTACATTTATTGCAAAGAAATATTTTTTTATTTATTATCACAAAGGAAATGGTTTCTTTTAGAAGTAGGAGAAATTTTTGGCCTTGAAGCAATATTTACTCAACTGAAGTAAACAAATTCTTTGTTCAAAGAAGAGAAACAAAAGAAACGAGTCACCTTTGATCAAGTAAAGTTTTCATTGTATTTTTTTAGTTTTTTTTTGCAATTTCCAGTAACTTATATGTCAAAGCTCACTTTTCTCCACGTTGCGTTGTTGGGCAAAACATTATGTTTTGCCCATATGGCGCATTACAAGCTTAATTTTGTTAAAAAAGCTTCTTCTCAACTTGCTGAGAAATATATATTTATCCATAGCATGAACAAATATTCACCAAATAAAAGCGTAAACCTAATTGGCTGACTACTGGTGTCTTTACCCCGTCTGAATTTCTTCCCGGTGTTTTTAAACCTTTATACCTTTTTTAAAACTTCGAAATTAATATTTACAACTTGCAGATCGTATGGAATTTATATTACACGTTACGACTGGAATTTGATAATTGATTAATTGAATAATTTCTGATCAGCCAGCTTTTCGAAAATACTGTACATATAAGGAATAAAACAACTATCTTGAAGATATCATTTGGATTATCAACTCTTTCTCAACACGATTTCGATATTTTCACTTCAGCCCTCTGAATCTTATGGACATTGAACTTTCGGGATAAGAAAAAGTCTTCTCAGTATCTTTCTAAACAAAAAACGCATCCGCATCCGTGTACCCTTGTTCGCTCAATAGAAAAAGAGAGGGGAGAGTCGCGTCGATCGAGTGCCGCTCAACTGGTTTAATAATAGACGAGACGAGTGCGCAGAGAGTACTTGCTGACAAGTATAATTCTCGACACGTTCGAGGGTAGATACAAAAAAAAGGCAAGTGCGAAGAATAGAAACTTTCCTTCCTTTTAGTACATAAGCTAAAACCTTTTACAAATAGAGAAGAAGCTTTTCACACAAACAAAAAAAAAGGGATGCGAAACTAAAGACATAAAAAACGGCGTGCTGAAAGGCGGATTCGAAATATGGTCAGGAGTAGACTGTGAATCACATGGTAAAC
>NC_046665.1:76757881-76759507 GCF_010883055.1 Belonocnema kinseyi | reverse complement strand
TCTCTATCCCATCCACACACTACTCCTTTCCCCTGCCGAGTGAGTCACGCCTACCCCGAAAGGGAAATGGCTTAATGGTGTAATAATAATAATAACATTTGAGACAATATCTCTCTCTCTCTATCATAAAAAGATCTCGCCGCGGTTGCTGTGTCAGTAATCGAGGGCCTTGGGCCAACATTACTTCGGGGGCCATATTACTCCGGGCCCCATATTACCCCTTGTGCTACATTGCCCCGTTGGCCACATTATCCCCAGTGCCAAATTTCCCTGTGTCACATTTTTACCAACTCTGGCTTGTTTCTCCACTCATACCAAATTTTACTTCCTACATTTCTAGCACTTACGCCCTCTTGGCGTGATAAACTATCTCAGGATTTAAGACTCCTAACCATCATCTACTCACCATGAACACCCACACAATACCTTACCTCATCTGGCACCTTTCCTCCCTTTTAGAGCAAACTCCCTGAATACCACCGTTTTCCGTCCGCCCTCAGACGTAATCTTATCCTAATTCGAATTAGAACGCCACCATTTGTGAACCGCCATTTTTTAAGGAATATTTGTCCCATACCATCGATACTCTCTACCGCGCAAGCGATCAGATCTTGACGTGTAATCTCACAGGGCCTCCCGCCCCCGCCAAACTAATAAATAAGTAAAATACTTTTTTCTTTAATTCTCATTTTTATATGTTCTCTACCTCTTTCCATTACTTTCTAGACGGAGAAAAATAGATGTTTAAATGCAGATGTTCAAAGGGTAAGATTGTAGCACCTGACATGCAGATATTCATGCCAAACCTCTACTATCTTTTTGAGATGTTAGGCGTAAAAATATTTTTATATTAAACTGAAACACAATCAGATGCTAAAATCGTTCAAGCGCATGCGCAGCGCGCATTGAAATTTCAGGACTATGTTTGACGGCTATATATTTTCAATATTACAATTATGGAATATTACAATTTTAGAACATTTCCAAAGAATCAAAATTATAGCTACCCTTAAATAAAATTGGATTAAAATTTTGTCTGTCTTAAGAAAGGAACAATGATCTTAAGTTTCAGGTTTATTGACTTGACCCATTTGACAAATTGTTTATAGATTTAAAATAAAATTTAAGTTCAAGTAACTTAAAATAGATCGAATTTTAAATTCACATGACAGATCATTCGTTCTCCGATCACTTGCCCCCGTTTTTATTTTAAATTAAAAATATTGATCATAACCTCAACTTGACTGAATGTATCATCTACTCGACATTTTATTCCCTTTATCTGTCTTATTTTCGTGTGAGAACATTCAAGATTAATTTTAAATTCACAAATAAGTTATCAATTAATTTCTTAAATGACCACAAATAATTAAACTCCTCAAATATTTACAGGCGTTATTTGACATAACCATACATGTGATATCTCGGATATTTCAGTTGAACATTTTGGATGTTAGAGAGAAAAATCTCACTTTTTAGATCTACACGGAGAAAAAAGTTCAGTGGCTCCTACCCTTGCAAGGATTAGAGCCACTAAACGGAATAGTAAATTATGGACGGGCCACTACAAGAGTAGAATCTACTGAACGCGTGTTGAGTCGACTCTACTAGTCGCTGAAGAGTAGC
>NC_046665.1:76745992-76757781 GCF_010883055.1 Belonocnema kinseyi | reverse complement strand
CTAAATGTATTATACATATTTGTTTCAAAAATTGAATGTCTGAATTTTCAAAAAACTTTTTGATTTAAAAGTCACTTTTTGACAGTAAAATTAAAATTAAAATTAAAAATGAAACTAAAATTAAAATTAAAAAAAAATAAATTAAAAATTAAAATTTATTGTAAATTAGAATTAAATGGTCTGAAAATTGATTTTTTGGTTAACTTTATACTGACAACTAAGGACCGTCAGAGGGCTATACATTCGATTTTAATGAACAGATAGTCAGCCTTCGTACTCTTCTGTTCAGTAGAATCAACACAACGCTGTTTAGTGTTCTTGAATCAACGAGTAGTTACTATTATTATAAATCAGCTTATTAAACGCGAATAGTAGCATATACTCTACCAGTTCTCTCCATGTATATATGCTACATTTGAAAATCTAGATTGTTATCCTATAGTTAAACATAAAATATAGTAACCCTGAACATCTAGATGTTACGTATGAACATCCATTTTTCTCCGTGCAGGGGAGCGGTGCGTAATGTGGCGCGCCTCATTTAAAGAAATTGATTGATTTATAGCGAGAGGCATTTACTGTACTATATTTTTTTACGTGTACTGTTTCGTATAGTGAAAAAATGTGCTCAATAATGCTAATCACTCAATTATTATTATAAAAAGTTATTTTTTGGTGTTATGTGTGTATTTTTATAGTGACCAAAAAGTAGTGAAAAAGTACAGTAGCATTTTTCCGGATTGAAAAAACATAATTTATAAAGTTCAAGTTGCACACAATTTATAAGTAATTATTTAAACCCATCACTTACCCACAATCAATTTCATTGAACTCAGTAAACAACTTTTACTTCCCTTTCCGAAATTGCACTAAGAAGGCGCCACATTAGCCAACCAGGAAGGATAACTTGGCGCAGGCACACTTTTTGCGTAACTTGATAATTAACTACTTTAATAAACGCCAATTCAATACTAATCATACGCATAGGGCAGAAAAGATATTGATTTACGTGCTCTATATTCTTTTAATACAGTCTTCGACATATTTAACTTTTAACGGAGCTTTTTATAACATGTGCGCCACATTATCTGCCGCTCCCCTACCTGTATTTTTTTCTATGGTTCAGTTGAAAATAGTTTTTAAATTTAAGAAAATAATAAAAGTTATAAATTAAAATGAATCGCAAAAGAGAGAATGTAAAAAAAACTAGAAGTATTTAATCCTAAATTTTCCTTTCCATGGACATGTAGTGCTGATCCCTATCCTCTTTTCTGTCTTTTGTGGACATACTTAGAGTAATCGTGACGGTCCCAATAATCATGAAACTTGATTAAAATTTCAATATCCTTCTCTAAAAAATAGGCGTGTCACAAAAATGTCACACACAATTAAGAATTCAGTTTAAGTTGAAGGGCAGTGACCAAGAATATAAGAATTGTGTGCACGATAAAACTGACCAAAATTGAAGTTGCACTAATGTAAAATTTTATTATTTATCAAATCCACACACATATTCCGAAGAATTAAAATTTGTATTTGATATGAGTAAAAGTAACTTTATTGTCAAATATAAAAAAAGTTATATTTTTGCAAGATGTAAAAATTTTCATCTTTCAATATCTTCGCTGAATTATTTAAATAGAAATAATTATTTTTTTAGATTAAAACTTTTTCAACAAAATAAATTTCAAACAAAACATGGAAGAATTATATTTTTAGTTAAAATAATTAATTAATTTTCAACTAAAAAAAAGGTCATTTTTAACCAAATGGATGAATTTTCAATCAAACTGATGAATTTTCGATACAAAAATTAATTTTCAACAAAAAATCTAATAGTTGATATTTCCACAAAAAATATTCTAATTTCCAATCAAAAACAGGTAAAGTAAACCAAAAAATACGAATTTCCAACGAAGTGTTTTAATCCTTAACCAAATCATTATCATACCGAAAGGAATTTTTAACTAAACAGTTGAATTTACAACCAAAACATATGCATATTCTACCAAAATAATTGAATTTGTAATACAAAAAATACAAGTGAATTTTCAACTTAAAAAGATCAGTTATCTAACAAAAATGGAATATCTGCATTTTCGCTTCAAATAATTGGTTTCCAACGCACAAAAAACGAATTTTCAGCAACATAATTAAATTTTTAAGCAAATAAATCAATTTTTATCTGAAGCAATTAATCTTCAACAACGACAGCATGAATTTTTAACCCAATAGTTTAATTTTTAACTTAAAGATGAATTTTCTACCGAAAAATACAAATTTCCAACAAACTGCAAGAATTTTCAATAGAATAGACAATGTTTCAACTAAATACAGTGAAACTCTTCTATAGCGCCGATTATGGGTCTGACAGTGGTTGGGAACTAACTCATGGCTGGCTCCGCTTTTGTTTGTTTACACCTAAGTGCTCGCTTGAGTGACAACCGTAGACCCCGCAGAGAGGGGTAGATTTTTGACGTTAAGGGTCGGAGCCCAAAAATCGTAATGGGTATTTTCGAGAAGCCCAAACATCAGACACTCAATTTTTTAAAAAAAGTTCTTTTTTGACAAAGCTGTATCTGCGTGGTAGAGAGGGGTCGATTTTTGACGTTAAGGGTTGGAGCCCAAAAATCGTAGCGGGTATTTTCGAAGACCCTTAAATTCAGAGACTATTGACGCTGTAAAATTTAGAAAAAAGTTATTTTTTTGACGAAGTTTTATCTACCTGGTAGAGAGGGGTCGATCTTTGACGTTAAGGGTTGGAGCCCAAAAATCGTAACGGGCACTTTCGAGGAGCCTAAAAATCAGACTCTATTGACATTGTAAACTTTTTTTAAAAGTTATTTTTTGACAAGGTTGTATCTACGTAGTAGAGAGGGGTCGTTTTTTGAAGTTAGGGTCGGAGCCCAAAAATCGTAGTTGTTTTAGGGAAATTTTTTTTGCGGATTTTAGGAGCCCAAAAAAAGTCCAAATTTCTGGTGGAATTGAATTTGTATTATTTAGTGATTTTAAAAAGTGGAGGTGCTGGCAAAAGAGCCCAAAAATTTTAATTGATGCCCAAAAAAAGCCCATGAGTCTGAGCTATAAAAAATCCCAAAATTCGATTGTGGAGGTGCCAGCTTAATGGACCTACCAACGGCGTGGTGCCATTTCTGGGAAGGGCTATTGAAGGGAAGGCTATTGAAGAGTTTCACTGTAATTACATTTTCAACCAAATAATTGAATTTTCAACGAAGAACATGAAGGGGTCTACCAAAAAAGTTAAATTTTTGACAAAAATGGAATATTTCAATTTTTATTTATAACAATTAATTTTAACCTTAAAAAAATTATTTCAAATCAAAGAAAGAAATTTTCAACCAAAAAGATGAATTTTCAAAATCAGAGTAAAATTTTTAAACAAACAAATGATTTTTTAGCCAAGAAGATTAAACGTGCATTAAAAAAGATCACTTTTCGACAAAAAGTGAAATCGTTCAATTTTTAATTTAAAAAATAATTTTCCATCAAATAAATGAATTTTTAAACAAAAAGATTACTTTTTTACTGAAAAAGATTATTTGAACACAGTAGATGAATTTTCAACCAAAACTTTAACAATTACAGGCATTTTTAAATAAAGAGCAGAACTTTGAAATTAAGATAAATGTTAAGCCACACATAGAATAGGTCAAATTTCAGTTCCGAAGATTAATTTAGGATAACAAACAAATTTTAACCAAATAGCTAATTTCTGAAAAAAAGTTTTCAACATTAATTATAAAAAAAATATTATGAACAAAGCAGTTCCACTTTCAACGAAGTATTTGGAGTTTAAATAGCAAAAATCTTGAAAACATAATCAGATCGTTATTTATAGCCTGTAAATTCCAAATTTTTCTGTTTTTCCTTCTACGAGGCATTCATCTTGAAAATGTATTTTTCATTCTTTTTTAATGTTAATAGAATATTATAAATACGTAGTCAGACAATCCCACGCGTGGCGAGACGTATTTTGTCAATTAAAAAAATAATCTGATAATTTTAAAGAATTGTAAAAAAAAGATTTTATTCATATTTAATTTACTGGAATTATCTCGCTATAATAAACAAAAACTTCTGTAAATCATATACAACGTTTTCAAAAAATATATAGGAAAATTTTCTGCAAAATATATAACAAAATGTTGGAAAATGAACAGAGTTTTTATGTAAAGAAAAGTATAATTAGTGCACGCACAATATTCTAATATTGTTAAAAAATATGTTAAAAGTAAGATTCAGTGATAAAATCCATTTATTTTTCACATGTTATAGTGTCAAACGAAATTTCATTTAATTCATAACAAATAAAAATTAGGAAAATTTGCGTGACGATTATTCGGACGTTTACCTGAACGTAGTTGTCCTGTCAAAAATCAGACCTTTAAAAAAGTAGCATAAATGATACTTCATTTTTTCCAGGAAAATAGTCTCTGCAAATCTACTATTTGCAGTTTTAAGATTAAATTTTTCTATGAATAAAATCGTCAGGAAATATTTTTTAAATAAATAACTATATTTAAAAATTTTATAGTAATTTACAAAATGAGAAACGTTGAAATTGCAGGGAACATTATCCTTCAAAAAATAAGCCATGATTGACCAAAATTCAAACATTTTTTTTATTGGTGAGAAGCGACAGTAAGAAAAAATTCAGTTGCAAAAACGATTGTTAAAATAATTTTTTCTTGTAAGTTTTAAACTTTTTCCAGCCAACATAATGTATTTTTTAAAACAGGTAACTGACAATATCTTCTTAATTTTTAAAATAATAGAAAACGTTTTTCTTCTTCCAAAGGCCTGATCTTGGGCACGACTCTACCTTGATATCTTCAAAAATTATAATTCACATTTCTTTTTAAATTCATCTTTAGTATTGAAAATTACTAATTAAAAAATTTTTGAAAATATCTCAAATAAAAACCACTATGAAAAGCATACAAAAATCTAAACACATGTTAATATAAACATATACAAATAAAAAGTCTAAAACTGGGGGTTGTAGATATTATATCATAAAAAGTTCACGCCAACATTGTTTAAAAAATCGAGACTCTCTCCCTTTCCCTGTTTAATGGAACATCTTATTTATTGTATTTAATTTTATTCCTATTCCATCCAATATTCTAAAAAGATACAGTAAGGTACCTAAAGACCAATCAAATGTTTAATGTTAAAAATATGAAAAACATTACGGGGAGTGCGCGTTGGAGCAAGTTGAAACCCTCTAGTTTTTACATGAAAAAAAAACCTTATTTTGTCTCGTGTTTAATCAATTTTAACTTTTTTTAAATATGAAAAATAGATGAATACATATCAACAAAATCGCGATCTTGATATGAACTTCCAGAAGAACGAAAGGAAATTTATCATTAGAGGCAGAGTTACCGACAGTGCTCTGATCTCAGTGGATAAAAGATATCTAATAGACAAAGAGGGGTAGCTTGCTTCGCGAGGGTTTGTCCCTGGGAGCAATAGATGGAGCTTTCGAAAGAAAACGAAAGGCACGTTTGACTCTGCAGGGGTACTTTTGGGTTGAGCTTACCCGCGCTTAGAGCTCACTATGGATTTGCCATTAATTCAAACGGCTGGACAACTATTGTCTGAAACGCGCGCAGCCTTCTTACAAGCGACGACTACCTGCGGTCTATTTTGCGAAAAGAAAAAAGTAAGAAAAAGCAAGGAAAAGAGGACACTGAATGCCGTACTTCTAACAACACGCGAAGGAATCTCCTGCACGCGAGACATCCTTCGGGAATACGAAATATGCTTCTTTGTGACGATTACTTTTAACGTCCTCTTCACCCCTCTTATGAAACTTTATGCTGGAAGAAATTGGTTCCATAATTTTTCAATTTTTTGGGAAAGTTCCGTCAGTTATTATAGTTTTTCACTGATTTTAAAACAACCTTTTACCTTAAAAAACTCAGTAGATAAAGTAGAGATAATATTAAGGTAATAAAAATTCAACAAATTCGAGTTTATTTGTAAGTTTCTTGCATATAAAATTTTCCGACTGATTATGGTAGTCTTTATTTCAATTCATATTGTAAGACTATAAACAAACAAATTTATAGGATATTAGTATATATATTAATAAATTATATAATTATAAATTATATATTAATAAATTAAATTATTAGTATATTACTATACTATACTATAGTATTACTATACTATCTATATTTTCAATAGTCAATTTTTATGCTTACCAAAAAAATAAGTAATTAGAAGCAATCTAAAAATATCATAAGTTTCAGTCAAAATGGTTTTGAATTATAAATGATTAACAGCTTATGGTTTGAATTTCATTGGGGAATGTTGATGGTCGACTTTGAATGAGGCAGATTAAAAAAAGTCAACCTTTCAAAAAATATTGGAATAATTATTTACCTAAAATGTTTGTAATACTTTTTTCTTCTTGCTACAGTATTTTTATTTATTTTCTAGAATATTGGGGACGAAATTACTTATACTGAAATTTTTATGTAAATTTAATAATTATAAAATATTCTCTGCCCCTATAAAACCATCAACAAACATCAAATTTCTCAAAGAAATTTATTATTGAGGGTCAATATAATCCCCCAGCGATTATTCTGATTTGAATAATGAACATTTAAGATTCAATATTAGCCTTTCGACAAGTTCGTCGTTCATTGTTCAGAAATGTTTTTTGAAAAACAAATATATTTGTTGAAGGAGAAAATTCTATAAACTTTTCCCAGAAAGGTGAAAGCAAGGCAAGCCTTTCCTCAATTTACACTTTTTTGAATAGTGGACCGCTTTCAAGTTATAGCATTAAAAACAATTAAATTTGCACTAGAATAAAAATATTTGCAGATAGGTATCTCAGAAACTATCGGATAAAAGTTTCATTTTAATCGGCAAAGTTATTTTCCCTGTATAGAGTATAATATTTGTCTTGAAAAGCAGTTTGCCTTTATCCGAAATTTTTGATTCCGATAGGTGCTGATGTATCTTTCTAGAAATGTATGTCAATTTAAGGATAATTCACTTGTTTGTAACGCTATAACTTACAAAAGGTTTATTGTACAATAAAAATGTAAAATGAAACAAGTTCAATCATTCTGAAAAATATTTTAGAAATTTCATTTCCATAAATTATTTTAAACGATAAACGACCGAAATTTTAAAAGGCTACCCTAGATATTCTTAAACAGGAGAATTTTCTTGACATTTTAAGCCGAAATTATTCTTTAGACCACTGAGAGCATATTCAGAAGTATTAGTGGTGTCTGGATTACGTGACGAAGAAATTCACGATGATCCAGTTTCAAACCCAAGCATTATTATTTACGTCGGTTTTGATTGAAGTTTTATTCCTTGTTTGTCATGTTGTCAAATTTTTAATAGGGATATAATATTTAGAACGACAATAAAAATAAATTCGAAAATAAACACCGCAGCTGTTAATAAATATCATGCACTTGATTAACTGTTCTATGAAAAAAGTCGTTATTGAATTCAAATGATTTCTTATTGAATTTGAAAAATTCATCAATGAGATCGTAAGTTGAAGTTTCAGGTGTTAGCAAATTCGAGGGCTAACTTTATCTGAAAATAATTTAATGAATTCAGTATCTTGTATCAAATTTTTTCAAGTTTGAAAATGTATAATTTACAATTTAAAACAATCGTCAGGGGAAATTATGGCGTCTATAAATTTCTTCTATACTTCTGTCACATTAAAGGTAAACATCGACTTTAAAAAAAAAATGGCGCATAGGACGTATTTTTTGATTTGATTTTCTGCCTGAAAAAAGTGGTACAACGGAATGTCTAAAATGTCGTACTCATTGATGTTATAAACCTTTTTGGGTTTTCAATGACTTGAAATTGTTCCATTTATTACATTTAAAATTTACAACTAAATCCGTTGCTAACATTTAAGTTATTCACAACTACTGTACCTTTAATTTGAAATTGCTATTGTGAAGGATATTTCATCGCATTCTTCTTACACATACATATCTTAATTTATATAATCTGAGAATAGAATAAAACTTAATTTTTTTTATTTTTCATTGCCGTTAATTCTTTAAATATCGGAGAGTCGTTCGAATTTTGAGTTTACACAAGCTATTAAGATTTCAAAGAATTAAAAAAATTCAAAAGATTTTAGAAGACATCTCCTGGATTTGACAAGTTTTAAGAAATGTCAAGGTTTCTGAAACACTTCTAAATAATTCAAATTATTTCAAGTAATTTTAACAGATTTCAAAAGATTTGATCAATTTCAAAGGATTTTAAGGGATTTATAAAGATTTAAAGTGATTTTCAATAATTTCTAGACCTTATGCAAAAAAGCGTAAATGATTTCAGATATACATATACATACACACACACACACACATATATATATTTATTTATATTTATATAATATATATTTATATATTTCAGATAAACATTTTAAAACTTTATAAGCTAGAAATATTTTGAGATACATCAAAAACCCTTAAATCTTTTTAAATACTTTTTAATCCCTAAAATTATTTGAAATCCATTCAAATCTTGACAAATTTTTTGATTGTCGAAATATTTCAAAATACTTAAGGAGGCTTTCACAAGATTTCAAGTTATTTTTACAGATTTCGAAGAGTTCCACAGGATTTCAAGTGAAAAGGAAGAAAGAAGGAAGAAGAATTTCAGAAGTATCTACCGTTACGGAATTTTCCGTATGACTAAGCCACTTTCCAGCCCTTTCCAGGATTAGTTTTACGGGAAATTCCGTAATAGATGTCAGTGCCAAGAATTTCTTAATCTTTCCTTTACTTTACTATCAAATTCATTATCTACTTATATTAAGCAAGCGGACATTCCTCCATTCATTTCCTTAATTCCTTCCTCCCTTCGCGTGTTTGTTAGCATAGTGGTCTTAAAACGTCAGTGGGATTATTGACTACCAAAATTGCTCGGAAAATCCAATATTGACCACTTGCAATTAATGTTGGTTGAACCCCACCGTATAGAGAGAACGATATAAATGGTAATAAAAGCTAGTTCACAAATCAGAAGAATTTTTAGATAAAGATTACTCTTGTCGACATCTTACATTTGACAGTTATAAATTGATAATTAATTATTCTTTTTTTAACTTTAGCTTTTAAATTTTCAACACTATAAAAATAAACAGCAATTATTTATTATTTAATTTTCCTAAATTAGATTTATTTTGATCACATCATAGCAATGGTGTGCAGTCAGTTAAGTCGAATTTCAAATGCAATATGGAACCCATATGGGTACGCTTGTAACATGGAATTTTTCAAAATTGAGTTTAATTTAAGAAAAATTCAAAGCGACTTAAATCACTTCGCAAGCAGCATTTAGCAAAATCAAAACTGTTGCTTTGGTTTTAAAAATTAATCTATTTAAAATAGCGCTGATCGAGAGACAAATAAAAAATTTAACTCGGCCGTGGAGTCGAATATATCAATTGCACATCACTACATCATAGTTAATATTGACGAATCTTCAAAATTATAAAGTGTCCATAATCGATTACCAATGTCGGTTGAATTCGGTAATAGAAATATACATAAAAGCTTGCTGTTTCGCTTCTCAACAAATAAAACAAAATTTAGGAGTTCTCAGTTTTTATCAGACATCGACAAGAATAAACATGATATAACGCCTTTTGCTGTTTCGACAATAAACTACCATAAGAAAGTGAAATTGGCGAAAAAAAGTGAGCCGAAGGAAAGGGAAACCGTGCAGTCTGCGCGACGTGAGAGCGTATCTGCTAATGCGGGGTGGATTTTCCCACGTGGCCGTTAGATCATGCGCGTTCGCAAACTGACTAAGTTTTGTCTGGTTGGAACGCGTTTATTGCGCCCGAGCATTACCTTGACTCCAGGTGGATGTAGAAGCGAATTCGAGGGCGAAAAGAGCAGGATGGGAGATTCTCGTGGGTGAAAAAGCGAAAGTTGACTTTAAACTTTCAAGGGGATGATTCTAAACTACCCTTTCTTTTGCTAAATCAAAATTCGCAAAATTATGTTTTCTAGGCCTGCCATTCTACGACACTTAATCCCTCGCCTCATTCCTCTTAAAGCTTCTTTTCAAAATTTGACAATATTTTTCAGGTAATTTATCAGAATTATGAAAATACTCCTTTCTTTAAGAGAAAATTGATAGGTTTATCATAAAATAAAAAGTTCCGAGCTTTATGCATGCAAATAAATCAGCCTGGATAATTTTGAAAAAGTGTGGTATAAAAATGAATGAATTATTATTTTCTTGCATGGCCTTCTTTGGGCTTTATATGTTTTCTTTTTCTTTTCATTTTTTATGACAGAAAGCGAATAGAAATTGATCGAGCTGGAATAAAAGACTATTTCCATTTTCTGCACCTTTCTTTTCAATTTCTTCGCTTCTATGTCACATAACATCACGCACGTCTGTGCCATGATAAGTCAGTTCTGTAAAACCTTTTCCCATCCGACTCTTTTCCAATTTTGTCCTTTTTCTTTAGATCGCATGCAGACCATTTTTTGCAAGAACACCCGTTACTCCTATGACAGTTCAATGATATAGCAGCAATATAAGGGAGCTTTGCAATTTCTTTTACGAGAAAAGCTGCACTATCTACAAATTTTGCCTCATTTTTTGACACTTTATTTATGGCTTAATATCCTAAATTTCCACTATTCAATGCAGTCTGTCTTTATAATTTTACAGATATCCAAAAGGTACATGTTATTGAACTTATTATAATCGCGTATAATGACTTCTAATCACAGATATTTATATTATAATTTAATTTCAAAAATTTCACTGAAAAAGTTTTCAAATCCATTTTAAACAACATTTAAAGTTGTACTATTTTAAAAGTTTCAACTTCGAAAAAGTTCCGATTAATAAAATTTTAATTTTTTGAATCAAAAATATATCTAAATTAAAGTAATTATTACATTTTAAAACCCGAAGTATTCAATTTAAAAGCCGAAATGACAAGTTCTATCAGAAATCGTTGTGAGAAATTTTATAGGACTTTTCAAAAGAAATAGTTCCTTTTTAAAAACTTTTTCCCGTATTTTGCGTCGTTTGGCTCGAAATTGTTAATTTTTGATTTTTTCACAGTATTTTCTGCAAACAAAGCCAATTTATTAAATGCCATCAAAAATGATTAAGAAACAGATTATAGGTCGTTTACAATGCTACAATTCTTTTCTTAAATTTTCTTACTTATCTGTTGTCGTTTGGCTTAAAATTATAATTGTCAACTTATTCATTTTCGATGCTTATTCATTCTCCTTGCAAACTTTTTGCACGTATCTGTCGTCGTTTTACGTAAAAATGGAATATTCTATTTTTGGATAGCATTTTCGATGGATAAAACCAAACCGTTGGTCAAGGAATACTGGCTAACGAACTTGTTCCTTCTTTCAGGACCTACAAAAATTGTGGCAAAGCTCGATTTGATCCGTTTTTTTTTCGAGAGCTATAACGAACGGAGTCTTTACGAACGGACGACCGGATTAACAGATAGACAGACGCCATCGTCAAAACTTGATTTTCGGTTTCAGGAAATCTCAAAACGTGGAGATCCCTTGAGAAACTGAGATGCGAAATTTCCGATTTTTTAAGACTATCTCAATTATAAATGATGAGGATGTAAAAAAGAGTCTTTGACCAAAATAAATGAATTTTTAAAAAACAAAAAAATGTAATAAAAAAGTTCAACTTAGACGCGAGTATTTGAATTTTCAATGACAAAACATCGATTTTTAACAAAATAATAA
>NC_046665.1:76734264-76745892 GCF_010883055.1 Belonocnema kinseyi | reverse complement strand
GTCATATGTCATATGTTTGTCGTTGTTTCCAAAACACTTAGAACGGTTTCATAATCGTCAATAATGTAGTTTTTACGCTGAAAAAAGCCTCTTTAATTTTATGAGGCTTACGCTTACAAATCGTTTTAAACTAAGATACTCTGAAAAAGGCACGAAGTGATGCCGAAACGTCGTCGAAGTTTTAATTTTTGTTCTAAAAATAAATAGAGTTGAATTGATAGCTTTAATTTATTATTATTTTGCCGTGGCCGTAAGACAAAAGAAATAATTTTTCTACAATTCATTATTGCATTGTCGGTCGAAGAATGGTTTGATTTGGTGTTTCCAAATCTTTACATCATAAAATATAATCGTCAGGAGAAAGAAACTACAAGAAAAAGAAATATAAATCCAAGGTAAATAAATGACTAATAAGAATATTATATCAGGGTGACCGTAAAACTTAATTTTTGAAATTCCCATCTTTTTCTCAAAATCTTAATTTTGTAATATTTTGAATATCGAGTCTTTCATAAGCAGAATAACACCATATATTTGATGAAAATATCATTACTTTGAAGATAACAAATTGGAATTATAGTAAATTGAATATTTTCAGGTCTTAAAATTAACTTTTGAAAAGAAATATAACAATTTTACAAGCTTGATTTTAATTGTCAAAAGGGGAAGCGGACTTTGGGAAAGTTTGTGTGTCTAATACGAACGCTGACATATCTACTTGTCCTGACACTTAGCATTATCTACATGTCCCACTATTTAGCATTATATACTTATATTACACAGACATTTCTTTCCCTCTTTTCCCTATTAAGAAACCACGTACACAATAAATTACGAAAAAAAGTATAAATAATTTTAAAAGCTGAAACCCATCTCATTCACAGTTTTATTCTTTCCCATCCTCGCTTTAGTGCTATAGCCAATTAACTTCCAAGTGATTTACTTTTGATAATAAACTGAATTGCTCTCAGACCCCAAAATGAGTTCATAAATCACTTGAATTCGCATTTCAGGATATTTTCGCAGAAAGTCGATTTTCTTCTGCAAACGTTTATGGGTTAAGTTTCCTGATTTATAAAAACAGATGCTCCAGAACGATCTAAAGAGCGAGTGAGCTACTTGTACCCTCTCCTGGTACCTCCTTATTTCCACGGTAATATCGAAAGTTTCTTGCAAGTTCCATTTGAGGTTTCCTGATAAGGGAGGGAAGAGGATTAGATGAGAGAAGAGGACGTGCTTCCAAAGACAAAATGAGAGAGAAAGGGGTGAAAGGGTTGTGAAGCTTCTCAGTGACCTCTCGCAGGCTCGGCACGCACAAGTATCTCCTTTCGAGATTACCATTTTGACGGACGCGAAAGAGGAGAGAGATAGAGAAGCCCCAAGTTTCGGATAACATCCTCATGTGCCGAATACATTTCCTGTATACATGATTATTTGATAAAGCAAGGCCACAAAACGACTCATTACCGACAGCGGCGTTATCCAATTAGGAAACTTGTACCTTAGTTTAGAGGTCTGTATCCCGTTTTCACGGATGCTTGCATTTTCGGGAAGATAAATTCAGAGAATTTTAATTCCCAGTTGAATTCTAGAGTTAAAAAGGTTTTCAGTTTTCAGATGTAACAGTATAAACTGCTCTTAATAAGGGGGTGGGAATGTCAAAATCACTTATCATTTCGTGAATGTCATAATGAAATTAAGGTTAATTTAACGGTTATCATTTAGTAAAATGAAGCTCTAATGCCTAGTATTACATACTGTAAGATATGTAAAATCCACTGAACCGAGATTAAAATAGTAATGCATTATATAGTAATACATTACTGAAAGATTGGTACATGCTACCGATTCGATTGGTTTGCTTAGCTCGCCCCCTAAAGTCGTAACAACGCAACCTATCCACGCGTACCACTGGCTGAATTCACGGCGCAATCGGCAATGGATGGATTGCATCGCCTAAAAAACATTCCTTTTTTGACATTTCTGAGACAGTCGTCACAGTACACCATATTCCCATTAGACAAGGAAGGGATTTTATAAAAAATAACAACATTTTGGATGACACAACTTCTTCACAGATCACATACACTTGGGTGTTTATTGGAGCAGAACGTAATTTTTAAGAATTTTGTAGGATTTACGATGATTTGAAGCTCGATTTTAAGGTATTTCTTGAGAAGTGAGAAAAAATTAAATGATATAAAATTTCAAAAAACTTATAGCCATTCCAGATATCTCTAGGTATTTCAAGGTATTTTAACAAATTTTACTAGATTTAAAGATTTGCATTTAATTTCCAAGGTTATCAAAGATTTCTACAGGTTTGATCGGATATTTTTCAGAGCATTTTAATCAATAAGTTTAATTTAATTTATATTTAAGCAATCTCAAAGGTTTTCTACTTATTTTAATAGATTTTTACGAATTTCAAAGATTTCAAGAGTTATGAAACAATTAGAGAACCTTCAAAGGATCTTAAAGATTTTATATTATTTTAAAAGATTCAAAAACTCAATAGATTTAAAAATTGTTAAGGGACTCGAAGGAATTATATAGAGTTTCTAAAAATTTTACAGTATTGAAAACAATTTCACCAGATTTAAGGGATTTCATATGCCTTCCAAGTATTTATTATAATTTTAATTCAATTTACGTTCAAGGGATTTCAAATTATTTTTACAGATTTCTAACTATTTCAAACATTTTCAAAGGATTTTCAATTATTGTAGTGAATTCAAAAATATTAACAAAGATATCAAGGGATTTAAACATTAATTCATTCAAAATTGTTTTATTATTTATTTCAATGCTGATCATCATTTATTCATTTAATGTATATTGATTCATATAATTAATTTGATGTAATCACGAAAAATTTTCCTATAATATTTTTTCGTAAGGCCACTTTGCAATTTTGCATGAACATCGCTTTCGTTTCTTTCTTAGATTTCAGTTATTTGTGTTATTTAATGTATTTTTTGGAGTTATTAGAGGTTATATACAAAAAGTTAAATATCTAAGAGCAACATTAAGGGCCATAGGCCAGGAGTTGCAGATTACAACGATATTAAAATTGTCTCTGAGTGTATATTACTAATTTGTAAATCTGAAAAGCAAACTAGGTCCCCAAACTGAATATCTATCCTTGTCCACCAATCGTAATCTAAACGATTTGCACATGCAATTAGTATTAACCTTGTTTGTATAAGCTATTATCGTATTTCTCATTCAGTCTGTTTTATGAGTGGTTTACGCATCGCGTTACAGCTCGATTAGCGAATTGAATTATCAATCGTAGGGGGGCGAGAATAACCAGCAATTTGGGTGCACGTTTCGTACGAATTAAGGGTTGATTTTCGTGTTACAAGCGAAGGGTTGAAGGAAGTGAGAGGGTGCGTCTTGAGAAGGCTTCCGGGGTCAGACTTTGCAGAAAATGCCTTCAGAAGGACGACCACAGATTTAACCATGAACGGAATATGGAGCATTTGGTCACGGGCCACCTCCTCCGGACAAAGTGGAAAAAAATGGCGACACGTGCTTCTGTCCTCTCATTTTCCTCTCTCCTCCTTAGATCCTAAATTCTGCCCAACCTACTCCACTTTCACCATTACGTTCATTTTCTCTCGTACTCTCATAAGAATTGAGAATCGATATCGAGGAACGGAGTTTCTGCAACTTTACTCCAGGTCTCCTACTTGAGAGGGTGGTAGCAAACCCTGGGTAGCTTCCAGGATTCAGGATATTTATGTGACAGCAGCTGTAACACCACGCAAGGCCACCCGCTCTGGCTGGCTGCTTCGAATTCTAAAGCCTTTGCGTTCTTGATCGTACGCCACCTTCAAGGAAGTTTCGAACCTGGGGGAAGTTGTTTATTACGTTTTTGGTGTATAAAATATATTTGGGGTTCAGAGCTATTATAACGTAACCCCTCTGTCTACGCTCAATGTAACTTTTTCAAAACAATCATTCAGTCGGTTGATTTAACTAAAATGGACAGGGTGAATATCAAAAATCTAATAATTCCTAGACGTTTTCGGATTACTCCATCATAATTTAAATTAAAAAATTAAAATTCTAAATTTTGATTTTTTAAAGAACTTTGAAAAGATACAAATTTACCCATTTATGTCCAGATTTTTAGCAAATTTTAATATTCAATAGTTATTTATGATACAAGGCCCCAAAGTTACACTTAGGGGCCGAGTGTTACATACGAGTACTTTTTTCATCCAAACCGGTTGATCATAAGTGCAAATAGGTTGCAGAGAGCCTTGATCTAAAAAGACACCCAAGTACCCTAAGCAACCTAAATAAATACTTTAAATATCCTAAATATCCTGAGTAAAAATGTTACGGCCTTCGCTAAAAAGTGGTATTTTAGGTATCGTTCGCAGCATCTAAAATCGCACTTATGATGACGATGTGATAAAAACAAAATTATTTCATTTGATGATAGTCTGAAAAATTCAAACATATTTTTAAATAAATAATTTTAATAATTAGTGAAAGAAAATTTAAATTTGATAAAACCTTAAGTTGAAATATGTTTTCACAAGAATCGTTAATAATAGTGGTTCTTGTTAACATTTCTAATATTTTTGTGACTAGCAGTCATTCATCCAATAGCTTAAAACATTTCCAGTGCAAAAAAGAAATTTTTATGCAAAACGGCCAGCATTTTTAATTTGTTTATCTAATTTGTTTATACAAATTTAAATTGTTATATTTGATAAAATATGAATAAATATTTATTATTTTCAAGATTACCTGAAGTCCTTCTGGCAATTAAACGAAATTATAATGTGAAAAAATGTCAAATTTTAATATTTTGCCATAAGAATTGTTTATAACAATAGTTATTATAAACTTTTTCCTTAGTATTGTAATTAAATGCGATTCCTACATTAATATGAAGCACTTTTAGCAAAAAAATTTTTTTACCGATAATAAGACTATTCGTAAATTTATACATAAAATTTGTTTATAAGAAATAAATGGAGTAATAAACAAATTATTTGTATTTTATGAGTTCCTAAACATACGTTTCCTGTTTCGTCTACGTCGTTGTTCCTGGGTACTGCTGAAAATAGGAAGTATTCAAAACTACAACAGGATTTAGCCATTTTTGCATATTTGACCTTCATTTGACCTTGTTATGATCTTTACGAAATGACCATTTTCCGCCTTTTCAGATCCGTTGTCAAAATAACGGTTTCTATTTAGAAAAATCATTTTGACCTCTAAATGACCTTGAAAATCGAATACAAGGTCAACATCATTGGTATATTCGCCTAATACCCTTCGCCCCCTGCAACTTTTGCCTAAAGCGTTTTGATGTATCTAACCTCTGTTTCAAGATATATCACATTATAGATTAAAATAGTCTACGAAATGCAGTACATAAACGAGTTTTTCAGAATTTTCTGAGAATTTTAGCTTTCTATAACTTGTTTTAGAGATAGAGGCTTCACACTATGATTAAACATCATTTTTCTATTAATTAAACCCAATAAAATCTCTAATGTACGTTCAGTTTTTTCTCTAGCTTATTCTACCCATAATCCAGGAAACTTGAAAATCTGGTACTTCTAGATCTCATAGCTCGGAAACTAATCATAGAATCTTGTAATACCACAGGAAACTTTTGTTCGGCATGTCGGAATTGCGAATTCAAAGTCTCAAATAAACGTTAAAGGATTTTCAATCGTGTTCATTAAAAATTGCATCATTTTGTGTTGCATCAAGTCATACATAAAGTGACTATGTCAGTTTTTTAACTAAAGATTAAAAAATTTCCGGATCAAAAAATAAATTCACTGCGCTTTTCCGATTTTCCGGTTATCCCACAAGACAGAGTAATAATAAGAAAACCAAACGCTAATGAGCGCGCGAATTAAAAATGTAGCCCAAATGTTCGGACATAGTTTAGCGGGAAGGCGTATGTTTTGAAAAGTTTTAATTGGTGATTTGTTAGAGATAAATTTGAATCACGAATAAACGAATAACCAAAATCCTCTCACGGCTCTCTCAGGCATTCCACTCAAGTCGAGGCGACCCTCTTTACAATTCACCGTACGTCCTTCCTATAAACTATATCCGGAAAAATGGCGATAAATTTCTGAAACACAGTTTGGTATCCTTACGATTACTTCATGCTAATAAATATGATTTTTTATTTTACTTTTCCGGCCACTGGTTTGAAGTTGAACTTCTTGACCTCCCAAACATTTCGCAGACTTTATTGGATAATATCAGGGTAGGTTTTAACGAAGTGGTGAGCGACTTGATCGTGACCCGAAAAGCTTACGGTCCCCTAATATAATCGCGATGCTTGACAGTGGATTCGACTGAAATGGCCCTGGTAATATTAATCTTCGATTAAGGTCTTATCGTGTTGCAAGAGCTCTTTCAAGCCAAGGGTGCGGAAAATTCGGTCGTGCGAAAAACTAGGCCTTATCTCAGGCGATTTGACTTTCGCACGAACATTTTCAGGCTTTCTCTCCTTCAGGTATAACCATAATCAGAATAATACGCATCCGAAAAACGAGAGCTTAAAGACTTATAGAAAGAACTTATCCGATCTCGTGAATAGGCGAAGAAGGGTTTCATCGTTAGAAAAGGAAAATAAAGATAACGAGAGAAAATCGGTAGCTTGCAATAGGATCGGATATCTTTAATTCATGATATTCTTTCCTGATCGAACCCTAGAAAATACAATGCAAAATTTTCTTTAGCTTTTGTTTTTTTCTGGTATTCTTCTAGGCCTCATTATTTGTTGAATGATTCGAATAACATTGAGGAAATAAATTTCAGTTATTTAGAGGCTAATCCTCAAATAACAAACATAGAAAGTTTGCTAATACAAATGATAAAAGTTTGCGAGATTAAAAGTTCGAAAATGGCTCGAAGGTATGTATAAGCTCTCAGTAACTACAAAGTGTAAGAAATAATAAAACCTAAAATATTAGTTTACTCTCAGAAAGCACGAATCTTGATATAAATAATGAGAATAAATCTTCGAAATAGGTTGAGCCGTATCTGAACCCTCAAATTACGAGTCTCTACTATATGCTTCGAGAACGAGAAACACAGTCTCGCAGTCGATGCAAGAGGGGTCAAAAGTAATTTTTTCAAGATAACAAACCTATTTCGAAACGGTGGATTAGAAGTAATTCTCCCTCCAATATATAATATTGATGCAGAGCCATTTTTGTGAAATGCACTTTCCAACGAAATTAGGAGGACAATATAACTTGTGATCTACGACAGACAATGAGGAAACTTTATTTTGATTTAAGTTTAATCGAATACCTTATCTCATTTAATTTTTTAGTTATAATCCAATATCACTAAGGGAACTTCATAGCTTCTGAGCAGGCGTCCCAAACTGCAATGTATTTTACACAAAGTTTCGGGCAGATAGTTAAAAATCTTATCACTGAGGTGCTACATTCGCCACATACCCGAACAAACTTTGTGTCATTCATTTTTTTAAAGCTGTCAAAAAGGTTATAAACTATTAAAAATAATCAACACATATATTTTTTGGTCGTGTGGAGAGGAGGAAGTGCATATTATAAAGTCAGAAAAATTTTAAAAAATGCCCATATAAAACTGAAGTACCCAAAAAGTTCAAAATATGTCCCGTTTCATTAGGACCTTTTTAGAAAAAAAGTAACAGAAAAAGTGATGTTGAAATAGGACTAAAGTATTAAAAAGGATAAAAATATGTGCTCTTGCATCAGAACCTTTTAGAACAAACGTATCGGAAAGGTTCCATTGAATTTTTTTCGTAATTTTTACAAGTGCTTTTACTTTGTCATACCCCCTACCCCTGAACGTATCACATATTTTGTAAATGACCCCTTAGAAGGAAAGGAGGATATGATTACGGATAGGGATAGGGGAATAGAAAGCGGTATACATCGTGGAGGTGGATATTTAGGGGAGGTTTTAGAAGATATAGAAGGGGCAGATAGAGGAGTGGTGAAAAAGAATGAGGGGTGGTATGAGGTACGGGTACACACGGAAAAATAGCCCCTAGTTCTCATGACTAGATAAAATGTAGTCGAGAAAACAAGAGCTATAAGCACAAGAAAATCTGGCTGCTTAACTATAATCTTCGCTACTATGACGTGATTATTAGTCACGTGTCTCATATTTTGAAATCCTAGTAGACTACTTGCAACTAGTAGACGTAGTTAAAATGTCCTTAACTTTGAACGCCTTCAACGTAATGAATGGCAGATAAGAATATTTGAAATTGTCTTTGAATCTAATTTTTTATTCCTCTCAAAAATCTTCACCATACTGCTATTTTAATTTTCTCTGGATTGCCTCGTGAATCTATCGATGATCGACATTCCAACCGCAACAAAGAGAAAGATTCTATGCTTTTGAGGAAAAGCCAAAAAAGCTCTAGAATTACAGGACATCAAATCATTTATCTTCTTCGAAATAACTGTGCTCAATAGTTTTTGGAACTAAACTTTTTGAAATGCGTTAGATTAATTGAATATTCTTATTGATTAAACATTTCATTGTGAATTATTCTAATTTTACACCATAAAGTCCTTTTTTAAAAGAAAAAATTATTGTTCACTAATTAACTTAGCAAAATGCAGTACATAATAGATTCGTCGATGCAACGTTCAAAATCTGGTCATTTTAACCATAAAACCTAGTGGCAACAATCAACGCATAGTTGCTGCGACTAGATTTTCTCATTCCAATGGCCACTTCGTAAGGGCCGTAACGGGTAAGCCATTTCTGGATACAACTATAAAAAGTAGAAGGACCTTTTTAACTATGCACGGTACGTTCCCAGTACCATAAATTTCTCTCAGTGTAGAGGGGGCACCGAGAGAAGGCATAAAGGGGAATTTCTGAGGTCTATCAAGCTAGCACCTCCACAAACGAAATTCCCAAATTTCTTAATGTCAGAATTTTTGGTTTTTTTTTGGGCTTTTTTTGGCTGTATTGCCGATTTTTGGGCTCCGCTACATTTTGTGAAAATTCAAATTTTGAGTGGAGGTGCTGACTTGAATCAAGCCAGCACCTCCACTATATAAAAATTGTAAGATAAAAAAAAATCAAACACGTGAGAATTTTGGGCTTTTTTGAGTTCTTAAACGCACCAACATCAATTTCCAAAAACCACCCCTGAAAAATATAAGACCACCCCTATGTAAAAAAAATTCGGAAAAAACAAAGAACACCAGAATTTTGGGCTTATTTTGGGCTCTAAAATGCATGAAAAAAATTAAAAAACTACCCACATTTTAAAAAAACCACCCCCTTGCAAAAAATAAAATTGGCAAAATCCAAAATGCAATAGATTTTTGACTTATTTTAGAGTCTCCCATGCACTTAACACTATATTATAAACACCACCCCTGTGTAAAAAAACGTCAACCTAATAATAAAAACTTGAACCTTAGTATTGGCATTCTTGAACAGCCCAAAAATCAGAGACTCCATTTAAACCGTAAAATTCGAAAAATATCAAAAACTATAGTAACACTGTAATATTCCAAAAAAGATTAGTTTGCACAAAATTATGTTTGATTGTTAAAAAGGGACTGTTTTTGAACGTCAAGTTTTGGGGACCAAAAGTCGGAGAAGGTATTTTTAATAATAATAATTTTTCAATAATATTAATTTTTGACAAAGTCATATATACATGATAGAGAAGGGTTGATTTTATAAGTTAAGATTTGAAGCCCAAAAATTGGAGTGGATATTTTCGTGGAGCCCAAAAATCAGAGACTACTTTAAGACTAGAAAATTCTCAAAAATATTATTTTTTGACAAAGTCATATATACGTGGTAGAGAAGGGTTGATTTTATACGTTAAGGGTTGAAGCCCAAAAATCGGATTGGATATTTTGGAGAAGCCCAAAAATCAGAGACTACATTGACACTAGAAAATTCCCAAAAATATTATTTGTTGACAAAGTCATATATACATGACAGAGAAGGGTTGATTTTATACGTTAAGGGTTGAAGCCTAAAAATCGGAGTGGATATTTTCGAGGAGCCCAAAAATCAGGGACTACATTAACACTAGAAAATTCTCAAAAATATTAGTTTTTGACAAAGTCGTATATACGCGGTAGAGAAGGGTTGATTTTATAAGCTAAGGGTTGAAGCCCCTAGTGTCAGTAGAGACTTTGATTTTTGGGCTCCTCGAAAATACTTACTCTGATTTTAATGCTTCAACCCTTAACGTATAAAATCAACCCTTCTCTACCACGTATATATGACTTTCTCAACAAATAATATTTTTGAGAATTTTCTAGTGTTAATGTAGTCTTTGATTTTTGAGCTCCTCAAAAAAACCCACTCTGATTTTTGGGCTTGAATCCTTAACGTAAAAAATCAACCCTTCTCTACCACGTATGTATGACTTTGTCAAAAAATAATATTTTTGAGAATTTTCTAGTGTCGATGTAGTATTCGATTTTTGGGGTCCTCGAAAATACCCACTCTAATTTTTGGGTTTTAACCCTTAACGCACAAAATCAACCCTTCTCTACCACGTATATACGACTTTGTCAAAAAATAATATTTTTGAGAATTTTCTAGTGTTAATGTAGTCTCTGATTTTTGGGCTCCTCGAAAATATCCACTCCGATTTTAGGGCTTTAACCCTTAACGTATAAAATCAACCCTTCTCTACCACATACATATGACCTTGTCAAAAATTAATACTTTTGAGAATTTTACAGTGTCAGTAGAATCTCTGATTTTTTGGGCTCCTCGAAAGTACCCACTCTGATTTTTGGGCTTCAACCTTTAACGTATAAAATCAACCCTTCTCTACCACGTATATATGACTTTGTCAAAAAATATTTTTTTTGAGAATTTTCTAGTTTTAAAGCAGTCTCTGATTTTTGGGCTCCTCGAAAATATCCACTCCGATTTTTGGGGTTTAACCCTTAATGTATAAAATCAACCCTTCTCTACCACATATATATGACTGTCAAAAAATAATTTTTTTTTTTTAGAATTTTCTAGTGTAGATAGACCTGAATTTCTGATATACCGTCGGCTAGATCTTTCTTTAAGGGGGCTTCCACAAACCACGAGGCCCATTTTTTAGTTGTTTTACCCCAATCACAACCCCCTTAAACAAACCATGTGGTTTATGAAACGCCTTTAAGGCCATGTGACGAATGGGTCACGTGCCCAGATTCCTACCTTACCGCCACTTTTTTTATTTCCCAACTTATTTTCACACGAAGCGCCACGAAAAGTTGAAAATTTGAGATAATAAATAAGAAGCACTAAGAAAGGTTGGTCTGGTCCTAAACTTTAATAATTATGAAAAAAGCAAACAAAGTCATTTACAACAAACTTTTTTCATAATTATACAAATTTAGTACCAGACCCACTATTCTTAATGCTTCTTCTTTAATATCCCAAATTTTCAACTCGATCTTACGCTTCGTGTGAAAAAGTTGGGAAATGAAAAAAGTGCCGGTAAGATAGGAATCTGATCACGTGACCCACTTATCACATGGCTTTAATATAGCCGTAGAGAGATCTAATTTGGAAATTTATTTTTTGATATTACTAACATTGTATCAAATCGATATTATTTTTATGTTTATCCTCTGACACACA
>NC_046665.1:76727136-76734164 GCF_010883055.1 Belonocnema kinseyi | reverse complement strand
GTGAATAAACATCTAAAAAGTCTGAATCAATTCTCCCGAATTCACAGACTGATCCAAGAATGTTGAAACAGAACTTTGCAAGATTCCAACTCACCAATTAATTATCATCGCGTGTTTACTGAAGGAACGAGACAACAGCCCCACGAACTTAAGACTGAATCTGCCAAGACTTGAGACGAAAGGTCTAACTCCGAATAGCATAGCAGAAACAGTGTGGAGTCAGTGACTGGACCAACGGATACGTGTTTTCCGGTAAATTTGCCGAGGGGGTGTAAGAGGGATGTGGAAGGAAATTTGCGAGCGAGTAAGGGAGAAAGTGGCAAGATTTTGCAAGCGTAAGCCAATTTAGTACGAGCATCCCTCTTCCTCCTCATTCCACCCTCCGTGCTTCTCCCAGCCCCTCGCGATTTGCGCTGGAAGCGAGAGACGTGGAGGCGTTGTATCTTTAATTATCTATGGAGGCTGCGAGGAAGGTTTCACGAGTGTTAGAGGGTGGCTTTGGGGGCCAGGAAAAGGCACCCTGAGGGTCGGCAACGGCATCATCTCGTCCTTATAGTAGGGGCGTGGTCCAAGTTTCTCTCTCTCACTCTTGATTTCGACCTAAAAGGCTAACCCTCACAAAACGACGATTACTGCAATCCAAAAACCACAAGCAATTCGCACGCGTATAAGTGGTTGAGTCAACACGAAAGCAAAAAGCTCGCAAACATTCGCAATGTTTGAAAAACTGAAGAGGAGGTGAAATGGCCAACCGAGTGGAAAATATCCGTGCAATCTTGCGGAATGGAAAATAAATCGGAGTTTACTCTCTAAGTATGAATCAGTGACAAATTCACTGATTGAAATAGTAGCTAGACATTTCATTAATTAATCTTTGATTTCGGACATATTCACTAATCAGTTCAGTAACACCAAAGTAAATCATGTGAAGCAAAACCTCAAAATTTTCAAGTTAAGCGTTATTGTTACTCTTTTACTTAAGTACGCTCTAAACATGAATCTGTGAAAAATTCACTGATTGAAATAGAAGTAAAAATTTCACTGATTAATCAGTGAATTAGGACTGATTCACTAATCAGTTCAGTAACCTCTAAATTCTTCACTTAAGTGTTGTTACTCTTTTACTTAAGTAGCAAGAAAAATTACTCAATGAAATAAATTGTTTAATTTTCAAGCTGTAAGTCTGCTGAATTAACTGCGGGATAAATATTCTCTAACTCGTATAGGAAGTACTTACTTAATGGGTTTGTACATAGCAGTCCAATCATGAAATTACAGTAATATGTGAGCTTATTTGTCATTTAAAAGCATCGGAACTTTTCACTTTTTCCAACTCTCAAAAGTGGTTATTTCACTGAATCAATAAGTAACCTTTTACTGATTGCCAGTGACCCATTTCTAGCTATTTGAATGAAGTAAATTTGACTGATTCAGATTTAGAGAATACGCTGTATTGTGTAGGAAAGGACGCGCATTTCTTCGAAAGTTTAGGTTTTCATGTTAGAAAGGCTAGGATGATACATTTTTCTGGTTGTTTTTTTAAAGAGAGAATATTTAAAAGAGTTAAAAAATTAAATAGTTCGCAGTTTCTCGAATGAGGGCGATATATGCTTCACAGTTTCAGTAACATTTGCTGGAATTAAATACCGGCCATTAAAATTAAAGAATTTAATCTTTGAAATCTGTAAAAAGGTATTTAAATTATTTAAAATCACTAAACCATGAAACCATTTAAGATTAAGCCATTTTAGGTCCACAATTTTAATAATCTAAACACTAAAAATTGAACCATTTTTAAGAAATAACTCTAAAAATTAAATAAATTAGGATTCAAAGCTTCAATAATATTAAAAAATGTTAAAATAACAATTACTTATTATCTTCTCTCTCAATCTAAAAAGAAACTTTCAAAATTAATTAATTTACATGAGATAGCATGTACGAAAGTCAGACCTATTTTGCGCTTTTGACTAATTTTCGAATCTCAACTTACACTTTCTGCATGCTTCTCGGAAGGTCATAGAAAAAATTGAAATTTTTCCAAATAAAAATTTTATATCTTCTTTTTAAAATAAGATCAAGAATAATTATTTTTGTCTTGGGCACGCTTCCACAATTTTCATGATAATTCGAGAAACATGAAATATTTCTCTATGTTCTCTATGGTCGAAGTTGGCGAAACGTCGTTTTCGTTCGTAATAGTTTTTTTATTAAACAAAAACAAACATATTAGTTTTTTTAACAAAATGCGTTGATTATAGTCATCGCTTATGTATTGAGAATACTCTACACAAACTCCTAGCATTTTTATCGACAAACGGCCGAATAATTGCGAGTTGTGTTTTGCAAAACATTGATTTTTGATCGAAAATTTCTTCAATTTTTGTTGCTTATCTTGAGTAATCATTATCGAATGAAAAGGTTTCATAAGAAAATTTTATCGGCCGAATCAATCTAAACACGAAGGTACCATTTTTTTAAAGTTTCGGACACTTTTTTCTATCGCTAGATTTTCCCGGGTGGACAATTATTCTACGCGGTTTCCAGCGCTTGTCGAGATGTTGCATCCGTCACCTCAATTCCATATTCATATGCAAAAAATTGATCTAATCAAACTGCACTGCATTGAGTTAATTACAAATCTCATTGTCAGGAAATTTGATCAGCGACACGGAAATTTAAACCAGGGGAAGAAGCGTCAAACCGACGTCAGAAGGGTTGCAGATGCGGAAGTTATGAGAGGTGACGAAGTCGCAGTTAATTCACACCAAATCATAAATAGGAATTAATTAAAACGTTTATTAGGACAGGAAAATATTAGAGAGGATTTGTGTTCACCAGTTAAGAAAATTATCTGAATGAACGGCCACATGTTATGCGTAATAGGACGGTCCAAAAAGGGCTCTTTTTGAAAAGTGAAGACGCTTCTCAATATTTTCAAAATATAAGAAAAATAATGAGGGTTGAGTCCTGAGAAGAACTCGAATGCAAAAAAGTCGAAAATGATCATCAACTTTTAATGCAATTTTTTTATTCGTAACCACAAATGAATAAAAAATTATTGGGAATAATTAAAGACAACATTTGATATGATTTTTTTCGAAAAATATTACCAGCAAAACATCTTATTTTACTTTTAAAATACAAGATAATGATCAAAATTTATAACATTTTAAAACGCAAGGAAAATTATCCCAACATATCATCATATTTTGATTAAAATTTTTCTCTCATAACAAGTCGCAAACAATTTTTAGAATTTTCTTAACTATAATTAATTAATATCTCACTATCGTAATATGAATAAAACCGACAATCCAGAAGGAAAATGATTGAAGAACAGGGTCATATGATTTTTTGTTTCGAAGAATTGATTTAATTTGTTAATTATCAAATATATAAAATTTTTGCAAAAATTTTTATACTACTAATTACTCTTGTAACTGTAACGGATAAACTGTGAAAGCATTGTGTATTAATTGGGCAATTGTTTCCAACTTTCCAAACCTCTAAAGAGAAAGTAAAAGCTTTTATTGGAACAATCGCCAAACATGAGCAGAAGTAGTTTTTACTTCAATTTGTAGAAGATGACCACAAAAGAAATGCAGCATGCAATAAAAGCACGTTGGAAAAATGCTAAGGGTAATAATAATAAGCACAAATGAAAACTTTATTTATATCATAATGATTTCACCAACAAACATTTATTTATTCAATGCTACAAATAAAAAAATTAATTTAAAGATGGAAATCTTTTTTTGACTTTTTTTCTGTTTTAACATAAAGATTTTTGATGCAGCACTTAGACTCGTCCAATCGACTTCTTCTAAAGGTTAAACTTCATTATTCATCAACAAATTATGAATTTCGCTGAAATCATCATGAACTTCCCATTTAAAAAGACTGAAATCGAATTTTTCCGTCCACAGATGCCCAAATAATGTATTTCCTAGTTAAATTTGATTTTAAGAATCATAAAATATGTCAACTCATCATGAATGTTGCCGAATTTATTATGAAGACCCCAATTAAAAGTCTGATATTAAGTCGGAATATTTCTGACGAAAAATGCCTGATTACCGCATTCGCACACTAAATTTGTTTGTAATATAAACAATTATAATCAGAAGAGAATTTTTTATATAATATTGTTTCCATTTCAATTTCTTGCAACATAACTTGAAGAAACGTGTATTTATGGATAATCGTAGAAAAAATTTGTTGATAACAATTTTTTTTTGCATATTGTCTGATATCAGAATATCTTTAACTAATGCTATTTTATGCGACTTAAGCGATTTCAACCATTTTCCTGTTATTGATGAGCACTGACGACGTCAAATAGAAAAAAGGGCATTTTTTCGTCATATTTGTTTATTTATAAAACAAAACTGAAAACCTAATTTAAAAAGTAGGCTGGACAACTCTCTTAGAAATCTTATTAGATTTTTTTTTCGAAATTGGTGAAGATTTGTGGGCTGTACGTTATTCTAAACCAAGCAAATGATTTTTCTTCCCAATGTGCAGCACTACTTTAGGTACAAAACCAAAAACTCTTTTTATTTTCTTAGAATAATCTTGTAGGACATTCAAAAAGAAACATTTTTCTTCGTGTGTTATTTGACTTAAAATGTTAATTTTCGTGTATTTTTTGAATTTTTGTAAATGATATAACTCTAGTAAATTTTGATTTTATAAAAAAAGTCATTGAGGCGTGTTTAAATACTATGAACATCCGTGGTTGGCTGGCTAACGAACTTGACTTACTTTCTGGCACTCAGAGAGTGTGCCAAAGGCCAATCCAATAGATTAATTTTTTCAAAAGTGATCGTGCCGACAGCCCGATACACATACATACATGACATACATACATACATGCATACATACATCCACAATACATACATACATCCATACATACATGCGTACATACATATATAAAGACAGGCGAATTCGTAAAAACCTATTTTTTGGATTCTGGGGGTCTCAAAACGTGAACATTAGACAAAAACAGGGGGGGGGGGTCAAATTTTACACAAATCTCACACCTTTTCTGATGAGAATGTAAAAATACTTTTTTGGATCACCCTAATGTATTACTAGTGACATCCTACAGTTCGTATGTGAAATTGCAAATGTACCTTCAGGGTGCGAAGTGATGCAAGGTCGAGTTTAGTCAGCCACGTACGGGCAGGATTAAGCTCGACAAGGGTTGAATTGTCACTGCTATCGTGAAGTAATTTCCAGAGAGATGTATAGTCCGAAAAGGGGAAGAAGTGTTGTATCGCTAATTATAGTTGTATTTGGGAGAAGAAAGATAATTGAACTTTTTTTATTATGAAATTAGGGGCCGAAAATAAAAGTTATTAACACGCCTTGCATAATTCATTGAAGTTTGATGAGGGGAATAAATCACTTTTTTAGTTTTTGTTGTATATGGGCAACTGAGAATTATGCCTTTTTTGTAATAATTAGAGATTTCTATAGAACATGTATTTTAAACCTAAAATTACCAGCAGGCCATCTTCCTCGGCTACTGATGTGAAACAGTCCCTCGCTTTTTTCAAAATGTAAGTATTTAAGTTTTTGTTTCGCTACAAATAACAACCAGTTTTCAGGACTCATTAGTTCTATATTCATGCATGATTTTCTGAGAAATTTTATCCCTACTTTAGAATCGAAACATTAAAAATTTTTTTAAACTCACCTTAACTGTCTCTTGAGGCGAGAACCTCGAAGAGCGTTGGGCTTGGGCATGGGACTGCTGTGTCATCGTTGTATCATAATTGCTGCAAAATATAATTATCCTGAAACAAACAAAAAGAAAAACTTAGTTTAGTGAATGGTTGACTCCTTAAATTATGAACAAAAAAAACCTTGATCTCAATAACTAACATAATGTAAAAGAATTGAAAAATTCTCATGTTTGAATTTTTAAAACTGCATTTCTATAAGTAGAACAGCACCCTGAGTTGTTAAACGTATTTTAAGTAGGCTAAAAGTATTAATTAGAAAAACAAAAAAAGGACTAATTTCTCTGTTTTCGTTTCCTCAAACACTTAAACTTGTTTCTAATGTAATTGTATCAGTTGAAAGCTGTAGGATGAATCAAAAAATGATACGTCTTTTAATAGAACCTAATAAGAAAATTTAACTATTTTTGGTTGAAAGTTACTTGCTCATGGTCGAAAATTCTACTAATATATTTAAATAATTTTTTCAAAAATTTTGGTTGAAAATTCAACTTTTTTGTGGGAAATTCGTCATTTTGGTTTAAAAATTCAAGAGTTTAATTGATATTTTTATCTTAACTAAAAAATCATCTATTTTGGTATAAACTTAATCTCTCTTTTTCTCGCTCTCTCTCTCTCACTTTTAGGAAACATTTAACTCTTTTCAAATTAAAATTAAAATCTTTTCAGTTGAAATATCAACTATAACATTTTTTTAATAATTCGTCTTTTTTGGTTGAAAATTCAACTTATTACTTAAAAGTTGGATTACTTTGTTGAAAATTAATTTTTTTTATTGTAAATTCATTTTGAGCTGAAGATTCATCTCTTTGATTGAAAAGTTAATTGCTTTTTTGAAAATTCAAGAATTTATTTAAAAATGCAGTCTTTTTGGGTTGAAAATTCATCTATTTTGTTGAAAATCTAATAGTTTTACTTAAAATATAGGAATTTAAAGAGTTTCAATTTAAGTTTAGATCTATACCGATATTCATTTTATTTAAAAGAATTTATTTATTTACGTAGAAAAAAATCTCCTTATTTTCTCGTTTTTTAGAGCATCTTGGACTGTGAACTTCTATAAAGGTCTTTTAGATTTTAAATTACTGAATTAATTTTTCTTTTCTGTTAAGTTTCACGATTGACTCATTAACGATTTCTTCTCTACCAACGATATCCTTCCACAATCAACAAAGTTATACGAGGGTGGATTGATAAGTTTCTGGCCTGACCAAGAAAAACAACGTTTTTAAGAATTTTTTTTTTTTATTTCTCAACATAATCTCCTCCAAGGCTGAT
>NC_046665.1:76718002-76727036 GCF_010883055.1 Belonocnema kinseyi | reverse complement strand
CTATCTAAGGATGGTACTATAGAACGCCACCTCAAGGTAGGCCTAGTGGCGCCATCTCTTGGTCAGGCCGGAAACTTATCAATCCACCCTCGTATAAAAAATGTTCTGGTTATAGCTACTAGACGCTTGTAAGTAAAAAGATGTTTACTTACTTGAAGACCAAATTTCTCGTCTATATGACTCGAAAATTCTGGTTCATTAACTCTGGTTGTTTTTTTCTAGTTTTAAATATTCTAGATAATATTTCTGAAAACAGAAGTCTCGCAATCTTGTGTCGGTTTCCAGAAATATGTCTTTTGTCTCATATAACTTTGTTCCGCGTGTCAAGTGACACTTTGTAGTGAATGTCGAGTTTTAGAATAATCGCGATTTCATTCATGAATTTTCAATTATATAAGTATAAATAATTATAGTGGACCTTTAATTTAATGTTTTTATAAGTAAAAGCTGGGCTCCATCTTTCTACATACCAGTGATACAGCGATACATGCAAAATACGAAAATATTTTTCGGATGTGTTCGAAAAATATTTTCGAACATATTAGCATTATAGGCAATTAATACAAAAAGTGAATGTACGTGAGTTTTGGGTTTAACAAAGTGTTCCAAGAGAATATTATAAAAAATCCCAAAGAAAATAGTCTTTACCTAAATTTCCGAAAACAGAATTATATCAACAATATACTGTTTGCCTCGAAGATTGCAGCTATCACCATTTAGAGGTAGACGAAATTTTATCCAAAACAAATATATAGTTGACACACTTTGTTTTCGGAAACTTTTGTGACACTATTTTCTACGGAGATCAGGTTGAACTTTCAAGAACATCTGGTTAAGTTTGCCGGGATATCTGGTTATGGTAACCAGAAGGTTGTATTGCTAAGCTACCAGAAAACTGTCAAGTAAAAAACCAAACATTCCAGTTAAATTTATCAGAGAAACTAGTTAAAACAACCAGAAATGGTCAACCAGCAATTTCTGATACTTTTAACCATAATTAATAGTAACGGCATATTTAGCATTCTATTTCTTGAGTGTTGTAAAAAAGAGGAGCGACAGGGGTGAATTTGGTATAAAAATTCTCAATTTCAGGTGTTTTAGGGATTTTTCAAATTTAAAGAGAAAAGGGAAAAAAGGAGAGTTGGGTAAAAAGCGAACAGACTGTGATTCCTGTGTTATGTGGTTTGGTGAGAGGGCAAAAAAGAGTCATAGAAAGAGTGCAACGAAAAATCAATCGATATAAGATACTGGAATGTCATGAAAGGCTCGTTCAGAGTGTTACACCATTCCTCCATGTCGTCCCAGGGGTGAAATGAAAAAGGAAGAGAGGAACTGTAGGAAAATGGGAACGCAGAATAAGGAAAACTGGAAAAGGGGAGGGAAAAAAGTTCTCATCTGAGAAAACTTAGCTATTCCACGGATGAGCTGACCCTGGAACAAGAGTCGAAAGAAGAGAGAGCGACAGAGAGAGATATCTCTCTCCTGGGTAGAGAAGCAGGAGGCAGAGGGAGAGAAAAGCAGGGAGGGAGTGACAGAAAGAAGGGTGCAGGGAGGTTCCCTGGTTGGCCTGTCAATACGAAGAGGTACGTGACCCAGGTACGAAATGACATATTCGGCTATGGGGAAAAGGGAACGCTCCTGTGAATCCAGGCAACCTCGTGCTTTGCAAGCCTGCCACTCTTTCCGGCGCCATTTTCTAGCTAACGAAAATAAAATATTAAATGTGGGAAAAACAACTGGCAGAATACATATTATAATCAGGAATGTTTAAATTAATACGAAAAACTGAAAATAATGTGATCCTTTCTGTATCTCGCTTTCATATTTCTGAAGAAAAATTATTAGATTCTATTTTAGTTTTAATAGTGCACACCCTAAAAAACTGGACGATTAACCATGGTTCTAGAATGGTACTAACGAATACGTGGTACTCAAATAAGACACGCCATTAAAACTTTTCTCAGAGTTATAAAACCAACCCCTCCTATATTCATTACTGCCAACGTGTGGGTTTCTCGCCTTAGTCAAGGCAGTAGTGTTTTTCTGGATAACTACGTACATTATATGACCCATGCGGAAATTATGGCTGGCTCTAAACGCGTTTTTTTCCATTTTGAACTCAAGTGATATGGGTATATAATGCCTCACTGTTGAAAAATGAAGCGAAAGACGAAAGTAATTGAGCAACCTTTTATAGGCATATGAACATGAAGCTAATTAAGGTTAATTAAAAGATTACTAACAATAAATATTTTAAAATACTTTTTAATAAATACGAGTGACTTAACATGAAGATGCAGGTAAATTTTGAAACACTACAGTTAAATATTGAGTGTAATAGATACAAATGTTTGCTTTCGCAAAACATCCGCGAATAGCAGACGTACTCCATTTGCTGCATGTGAACGATGCTTGTGCTTCCAGCCTTTGGGGACAACTAGTTACGTCATTTATCACGACAAATTCGTCGTGATTAATTATGCTTTTCGCTCGATTAGCTTTCCTCTCTTCCACCCAAAGAGAATGCCAGGTCTCACTCGTTCTCTCGTCCACTTGTACACTGCCGTATAATCAACGGCCAATTTATCGTCCGCAATCGGTAGTCATCGATTTATCATGTCTCGCCTCAATGAACGCTGTTTTTCTCGTTCTTTTAACCCTAAAGAACCTCATTAACTTTATTTTCTATCAAAGAAATATCTATTAAACTAGTGTTTTAGACCTTCGTACAATATCCTATCCAAAGTCCATCGATTTGGATAGGACGCGGAAAGGTGAACGTACATCGAAATCATTTAGACACATTTTTTAGCTGCCAGTGTGCAATTATTTATGACATATTAGTAATTAAAGATAGTTTCAACAGGTTCTCAACTTCGTAAGATTTATTAGTGGAGAAATAATTTCTTCAAGTAAACTTAGTAGCTATCCGAAAAGTCTCTAATCAAAACGAACTAAAACTGAACAATAGCGGACAGACTGTCAGTACCAACCAATTAAGCTTGTTTATTAATAAACTAGCCGGTATCGATGAAAATAGTAACATAAAACGTCAATAAGAATGTTAGTGCTTCATGTTTGCCAGTCTAAAAAGAAAAAATCCAGAATATTTCCCGGTTTTCTCGGTCTAAAATTACATTTCTTCCAGTTGACTTTTAATCGTTTATAATAAGTATTATTATTTAATACAAATTGCTTTATTACATAGATTTAAAAATAATTTAAAAATTTAGGACTCCGAGGTTACATTTATAAAATAAATTATTGTAAAATTAATTTAGGAATTCACGGTCGAAAATTTTATAAAACCAGGGGAAATAGGTTGAACTTACAAGAAAATATGAGAATAATGGGCGAATACGTTCTTTTTAAAAACAATAATGTAATTTTTCTTAAAAACAGAGAAAAAATAAGAATTCTTAAAAAAAGAGTAAATGTGGAGAATAGAAGAAAAAATTTAAAGTCTGATAGATTGAATTTAATTGGAAGTTATACCTATGTAATTACTATGTTAAATATCTAAAAGGGAAGTTCTCGTTCTTAAATGAACAAGGAACTTTAGCATTTGAACGATCCATCAACAAAAGTTTTAAATTCATAAAAACATAGTATAAAAGGACCTTTCATTTTGTAACAAAACATTAACTTTAAAATCTTAAATATATAATGAAGAGAAAATTCGAAGAGCGAGACAATATTCATGGCAAAAGAGACCCTCAAAATTGCCGGCTGATTTTCGGTTTTCGCGGTCAGTGGCCACTATGTACTTTCACCAACAACTCCGAAACAGTTATTCAAATATAAATTATATGACAGAGGAAAAAGTGATTTAAGTGAAAACTAAAAAAAGTTGTTCAAAAAGATTATCGGGTTGCCCCGGCCACAGGGGAAGTCTTAATTTTGGGACATTTTGCCGTAACTAAACTACAGGAAATGTATATTTTTTAAATGCAGTCTTCCATATTTTATACATATTAGGTCAAAAATATCAAAAATGAAAAATATACAACAATCTTCGACGGTAACATTGTTTACAAAAACGGTTATTTGTTAGTTCTTAATAAAAATTAATTAATACATTAGAATGACAAGTCGATAAAGACCTGCACGTGTAGTTGACCCCTAAATCGCATTCTCTTTTAGGTTATTTAGATAATAACCTCAATTGATCCTTATTGATCCATACTTCACAAAATGCATTGTTTTTTAGATACGAAATTTGCAGATCGGATTTTCATTTAGGCCCTATTTTAAAAAATACACACCCATAAAAATTTAGTTACAAAAAACGTTCAAATCGATATTACAATTTAGTATAATTTTTTACGATTTAGGGAAATCGGTTATGTATATTAAAAAGTAGTATAGTATTTATTAATAACCTATGAAAAATTTACTTTGGAAAATTAATATAAGTTTTTCAAAACTTTTAAAAGAAAATGTGATATTTAAAATCCACTATATTAAATTGAAGCAAGACTATAATGTCAATTATTAGAAAGATTGGAATAATTTTTTCATATTTTGAAAGAGAGGATTCTGAAATTTGCTAAAGACTATACTAAAAATTATGAGTCACTCGAAAAAAATGTGACAGTCGAAAATACGAAAACGACAAGTTCGTAACCCGTCGTGAGACTCTATCAATTCACACTGCACAATTATAGCACATAAATACGCACATTATCATTATAATTATTAGTATTTGTACACATAACAATGTAGAATACACATTCGCTGATGTAGCTAACTTAACCTTTATACTTATATACATAGTACGAAAACATATACATATAACACACGCATCGCACGCAAATCACTCGACTTTGAAACATTCAAAATTAAAAGTAAAAATAGAAAAATATTCTGTTTTAGTAAGGCCAAAACTGGGATTGAATTAAATTAGGACAAAAATTGTGGGTGCCCTGAACTTAATACAAATTTTGTATAAATCAAGTATATTATTATACATTTACAAGGCCAACCATTTATAAGAAAAAAGAGCTATAAATAAAATAATTCCTCCTTTTTTGCGAACACAAGTCGTCTTTGAAATCCTTGAAATCTTTATGAAATCTTTGAAACCTTTTGAAATCTTTGTGAATTCGTTGAAATCTCTTGAAGTACTTAAAATCTTTATGAAATCTTAAAATTTCTGTGAATTCTTTTGGAGTCATTCTCAATTTTTTTTTTAATGTTTGAAATCTCTACAATCTTTGAAGTACCTGAAATCTTTGTAAAATTGTTATGACGTATTTGTGAATGCTTAGTTTAAAATTTGTTTGTGAAACCTTTTGTGTTAGTTTGAAATAATTGAAACCTTGTAAAATCTTCTCAAATTTGTTAAAACCTGATTTGATTGTTTAACGTCTTTGAAATGTTCATGAAATATTTGAAATCTTTTGAAAGCTTTACAATTTTTGGAAATGTTGAAAATCTTTGTGAAATTTTTTGAAATATTTGTGAATTTTTTTATTCGTTGAAATCATCGAATTCTTTGAAATCTTAATGAAATATTTTCAAATTTTCCAAATGTTTTACAATATATCAAATCTGGTGTACTGTAACCTTTTTAAACTGTTTGAAATCCTTTAAATCTTAGGGAATATTTAAAAGCCTTGCAAAATTGTTGTGAAATATTTTTAAACTAGTGATGTATACTGGGGAGGTCTAAACAACCGATTTTGGAATAGAAGACATGCCCCATGAAATTACTTTAAATTTTGATGCCCCCCCCCCCTCCCCTCTGTGGAGCCCCAAAAACTGAAATTGACATTTTCCCCCAAAATTTACACATAAATGCTCCGTTTTTCTCTTTTTTGTCATAAATTATTTTTGTTTGTCAAGTGGAATGGTTTTAAGTATTTTTCAACTAATTAACAAATGTTTAAACAATTTTTTTGTTTAAATAGTTTTTTTTGTACTTACTTATTGAAAGGTAGATTTTTTATGTTTGATTGGACAATTAATCATTTTTAGGAATAATGATATTTGTTTCAAGCATTTAGTATTCGTTTAAACAATTTATTATTATTTAATTGTAACTTCTTCTTAAAAAGAGGTATAAAACTCTACTTAAAAAAAAATTTAGTTAGCTTTGCTGCTCATTATTAAATATCGACTTCATTTAGATACTAGTAACTTATTTTGTAATAAATTCTTATTTGTTGAAATAAATTTTGTTTATTTAAACAATTTTTTTCGAAAATAAATGCTTGAAATTTCTGTTTTTCTGCAATTATTGTGGTAATTTGTCATTGTAAAGAGCAACATTTTTTGTCTAAACCATTATCGTATTGTTTCATAAATTTACTAAATATTAATGTAACATTTTATTGGAAATTTGATTAAAAAATCTGATGTTTGTCTCAATTCAATTAAGTATATCGCTTATTGTTAAATATTTAGACGTTAAGCAAATGCTTTAAATAACTTTTTGTTCACAAAATGTTTTACATTGGTCATGAAAAGTTTTTTTTTTAGTAAAACTTCATTCTATAAAAATTAAATTCAATTTTATCATTCTGAAATTATTTTTATCATTTTTTCCTTTAAATCATCCCCGTAGACACACTCGTTTGTCCTCCGAAAGCTCAAAGTAGGTTTTTTTATGTTGATACCGCAGAATAGCTCTTAGTATTCTCAAAGGAATTAGAAATGTTTGTATTTTTTGAACGTCACTGTTAATTAAAACACAACATTTTGCTCTCAAAAACAAATACTAAATGCTTGAAACAAAGATCATTAATCATAAAAATATCCCATTGTTCAATTAAACATAAAAAATCTACTTTTCAATGAGTGATAGAAAAAAAATTATTTAAACAAAAATAAATTGTCTAAACCATGGTTAATTAGTTGAAAAATACTTAAAAACATTCCACTTGACAAACAAAAATAATTTATGGCAAAAAAGGGAAAAACGGAGCATTTATGTGTAAATTTTTGGCAAAAATGTCAATTTCAGTTTTTTGGGGCTTTTGTGGGGCATTTTTGGGGCTCCACAAGGGGGGGGGCATCAAAATTTAAAGTAATTTAATGGAAATGATTGATTAGAGGCTCCTTAGCGAATTCTTAATATCTTCCGCAAGCTTAGTTTAAATACAGAAACCTGAATCCCATTTTTCCGAAAACCAAAATTTCCCCATGTTAATCTTATCGGATTTCCAGGGCCTTTGCGGCACGTCTTAATATTAACCGATTTGGCTAAAACTTGGAGCGAATTTTTTTCCGGCAACCACATGAAATGGGGGGGGGGGTGGCATGCCATCTAATCCAAAAATAAAATTTCAACAGGTATGATTTTGGACCACCCTAATGTACACGCCTCTTTTTAATCGTTCAAATCCATAAAATCTTCGTAAAACGTTCATAATTCTTTGTAAAACGTTCAAAAATCCGATTCACATCGTGAGGCCACATTCGGATTTTTTGATATAGTGTTTTGCAATTTCCTTAACTGAAGATTACAATTTCTGTTAGCGTCTATCACAGAAAATAAAAATATATCTTAATACCTTTAACTTTCTCTTTGACTATATTAATTTGTAGAATATTTATATTAACTTTTGTACCTCAATCTATTAATTCCTATAATTACTTTTATATTATTTGAATAGGTCACTATCAATTTTTCTTATTCTGCGTTTTAATACATAAAATATCAATCTTTGCTATTGAATATACCAATTCTTGTTCTAAATATATTAGGTTTTCATATTCTAATTGTAAAATTCTGTAATTACGCTAACAATAGTTTTTACATTTACACGATCTTCCTAAATCGTAATCGACTATCTCAATTATGAATATTGAAATATCAAGTATTATTATAAAATTTCTTTCAGTGCACTTCTTCACACTTTTCAAATATATATTTTTGAAAATTGTTGATTTATCATTACATGAAGCACAGCTTATTCAAAATCATGAACAGTCAGGGCTACCCGAAGGCCCAAGGCCTTCCGATAGCCATCGGAGGCATCGGGACCATTGGGTAGAAAAAAATTTAGATGTAAATCAAAACAATTTAGCCCTTTTTCAACTTATAATCACCGGCTCTCTTTCGTATCGTGCGCGAAGGCTATGCCTAAAATTCTCAACACCTATAAGCAAAATATAGTCAAACCTGGTTTGACTGTACGTTCACGGTGGGCAATCTCAGGTTTTCCATTGTAATTTGTAAAGAAAAATATTATTTGATATACGAGGCATCACGGGTGGGTGCTGACAGCAAGTGGGGCCTTCACACTCACTGTGATCAAACTGCTGATTTACTGCATTTGCATTTTTTATCGGGCATATCATATATTTTTTAGTGAATTCTCTTTTGTTAAAAGAGCTTAGCTCGAGAATTTGAGCGCAATTACAGCGCGCGACTGGTGACTCTCGCACTCAAAGCTTGGTACAAAACACTTTTATATCAAATAGTACATTTTTTATGAAACTGCCTGGGATTGCTTATTCAGATATTGCAAAATAAAGCACAAATTGTATTTTGCATAATTATTTGAATATTTTTTCCTTATTTTGCTTTGAGTTATATTCTAAGGTGCGCTGAAACATGTATCATTTCAATAAATGTAAATCATCAGAATTCATAATATGCAAACAAATTGAATCATACTAATTCTTATTTCCTTGTTTTTATAATTTTTTTTTACTTTTATTCTTGTTTTTTACGATTAAAGAAAAACTACTGCGCATTTTCAAAGGGTCTAATGCAGGAAACTGAACAGGGTCCTATGCAGGAAACTGTATCGGATCCTATACAGGAACCTGTATAGGATAGAGGACATGGAATGCTATATAGGATCCTATAGAGGTTCCTGTGTAGAATCCTATGTCCTCTTTCACCTTTCTGTATTTTTCCAAAAATTAAATTTTTATATTTTTAATCTTATTTTTTACGATTAAAAGAAAATCTACTCATCCTACCTACAGTCTGTCAAGTTAAAGCGTGGGTGGCTTTACTCGCAGTCGGTAAGGTGTATCGACATGATTTTGGTGTCAAAATATTAAGAAGAGCTCCCTC
>NC_046665.1:76696832-76717902 GCF_010883055.1 Belonocnema kinseyi | reverse complement strand
AGGGAGCTCTTCTTAATATTTTGACACCAAAATCATGTCGATACACCTTACCGACTGCGAGTAAAGCCACCCACGCTTTAACTTGACAGACTGTAAAAATGATTAATAATAAATTTATAGATCTTTTTAGGCGAACAACTTTTGTCTGTTAATTTTAGTTTGTACCTTGTGTCTTTTTTTTAAGTCATTTTTTTATTCTGAATGTTATTTTTTACGAGTAAAGCAAAAACGACGTGTCCTATTAAAAATTATTCATGAAAAATTTCAAAGAGTTTTGGGTATTTTTTGGAAGCGTAACTTTTATGTCTTCATTTTTTCATAACTTGCGTCAAATTTTTTCATAGCTTGTGTCGTTTGTCAAAAAATTAACTTTTTTATTTTTATGGTTTTTACGCATAAAACAAAAACTGCGGATTTTATAAAAAAAATCATTATTAAAAATGTGTAGCTATTTTTTGGATAAACAAGTTTTATCTCATTTTTTTCATATCTTGTGTCGTTAGTCCAACAATTTTTTATTTTTTTATTTTTAATGTTGTTTTTTACGACTAAAAATAAAAACTACGCGTCCTATCGAAAAGTGATTCATAACAAATTTGTAGATCTTTCTAGGGCGCGCCATTTTAGCTTATTCATTTTTTCTTATCTTGCATAGTTTAACAAAAAAATGAAATGTTTTAATTTTTCATTATTTTTGGTACGATCAAATATGGAATTTTCAACTTTTCGACCAAATAAAAAAAGTTGTTATGATAGTCTTGTAGGGCTTTTAAAAATCAATGTTTTTCTTCTCTTTACTTTTTTCATATCATGCGTTGTTTGGCTTAAAATTTTGATTTTATTTTTTGTATTTTTTGGTATTTTGAAAATGATCTAATTCCGATAATTTTCTTTTATATAAAAAAGGCATAAGGATAAATTGTTTAAGTTTTTGAGTACTGTGAAGAACCGTTAATAGAATTTTTAAATATTTAAAAAATGTGCTTTCAAAAATTTTTTAAATGCGCTCACTTTTTGAATTTTCATGCAAAATAGCTCGTTTACGAACTGGTTCTTTCTTTTTAGGCCTTAAAAAAGTATGCCAAAGCAGAATCCAACCTAATCAATTTTTTGAAAGTTATCGTGCCTACAGAATACAGACTACAGACAGACAAACACCTTCGTAGAAATCGTTTTTTCTGACTCAGGGGTCTCCAAACGTGAAGATTTCGTGAAAAACAACAAAGTGAAATTTTACATAAAACCAATACCTTCTCATTATGATGAGAATGTACAAATTAATCTTTGGGAAGCCAGTTATAACCTCCCGAAAAAAATTTCATGTATGAAAATAACTGTCGAAATGATAAAAGTCTAATTTTCTCAGAAACACCTAGATAAACTTTGTATTTTTTAAATAGGTTCTTTCTTTTCAGATTAGATTTTTATTACCAAAAATTCAATTTTTTATCATCAATCTTATGGTCTATATCTCTGAATCAGTGAAAAATTTACAATCCACATTGTACTTTTTGATTACAAATTTAGTGAAAATGTAGCAATTTAAAAAACACTAATAAATTTCCCTGACAATACCTGCTTTTCACAAGTGATATAACAACCTGACTAAATTATTCATAAAATGAGGTTTCCACCACTAAATTAAAGGAAATTGTGAATTTGTAGACAAACTTTTATTATTACTAATATACTTTCACCTATTTTAGTCCAATACTCAGAAAGCGGTTAGGTAGAATCAACAATATTTTTTTGTTTCAACCATAGAATATAATAATTGCATAGAAAACAAAATGCTTGGTTGACCCAACAAAATTTTTAGCTTGCTTTAACCAAATTTTGGTAGATGAAGTATTTGGCTCAGTAAACCAAAATAATTTGTTGGGTCAATCAATCATTTTATTGAATAAACTAAAATTTGTTTTACTTAATCAAACTTTCATGTATATCCAAGAAGAAAGGTTTTTAATTCAATTGTTTTCTGGACGCATCAAAATATTATTATTACGTTACGCTTTTTAAGATAACTTTTTATTATTTATATAAAAATATTTATAAAAATTAAAATTATATTTTTTTACCATTTTTTAAAAAGAATTTTGGGCGAAATTAGTTCCCTCTAGAGAAGCTCGTTTCTCGCTCGGTTATTGAAGATCATTTATACATTTCCAAAAAAGTTTCTTTTCCATTTGGATTTTTTTCAAGTGGAGGTATTTAGCCTACTATGCTTTTGTAAAAACAATAAATTTTCATAGGATCTTTTACGAAACTCAGGTGCTGCACTTAGGTTCACAACGTGAGAAAGTTTCGCATCCGGAGAGTAGTTTCCGAAGAGTCTGAAAATGGCGGTAACATCGTTAGTTTCCGGTTCAGTGTGTGCACCGTGCACTCCCATTCGGTCCCAGAGTAACCCGTGTTCAATATATATGGGGTCCCATGCTGTCTAATGAGGCTCGACACCCGGCAGCCACCCTCCGACTCAGACTCCTATATCCTATACCATAAAGGCAACGGCCTGGACTGTTGATAGTATATACGCTCGTTTAATGCACTCCCATACCCTCACGCCCAAAGCGAACGAGGCACGTGTATTATAACCTCATAAATAGATTAATGGCGTCCCGACGATTAGCCACGGAATAAACTCCACGTCCAGTCTTGGGTTTACGATGTCCGGAAATCTCCAGATCCTCGTAAACCGGGATAGGTCAATCACATGAGACTCCAAGAATTCAAATGAATTGCACTCTCTTGAACAGAGGCACGTACATCAAGCACCACAATTTTTCTGTCTAATTAAAAAGAGCATGAATATTCAAAAGATTGAGAGGGGAAATTGGATTGCAGCCATTTGGTAATTGCTGCTTTAATTGCCGGAACGTCGCGTCGGCTAGTTATGTCGATTTTAATTATATTAAAAAGTACAATTCCATGCATTGATTCGGAGCTTTTAAATAAAGAATATCATTTATTTTATTCATTTAAAGTTTTTCCTGATTTTTTCATGACCAATATTTCATTTCCCCTGGCCATTAATATTCAAAGGTCCAAATTTTAACTTTGTAAAATTTTTAACAAAGAACCATTTATAAACGGAGAATAACACTTTCAAAATTAAATTTTGAAAGTTTAGTTGGATTTTTAACGAACCAGTTGAATTTTCAAATCAAAAGATGAATTCTCAACAAAATGAGTAATAGTAGATATTTCAACCGAAAAATATAAAATACACTGATAAAAATAGATATTAAAGGGCAATATCTGTTTATATTGGAAGTATAAAACCTATGATATTAACAGGTAATATCTAAGATATTAAAAAAACGAAATTTTATCGGAACAATGTCGTTGACGTGTGGCATGGTTTTGGTGGAAAATGAATTAATTGTATTTGGATATATCGGATATATCATAATTTTCTGAAGAAAGTGAGGACCCAGATGCAGGCATCTTTCATATTAGCCTTGAAAAGTGCGTTATCCGTTCTACACGAAAATTGCACAATATTAAGGAAAAAGGCGAATGCTTGAGGATTCGGATATAAAAAATAGAAGATTACGATATAAAATCCTTTTTCATTTTATAGAAAATGGCATGCTTTTCAGGTAATTTTTGCAACAATTAAAAAATATTTCTTAAATATCTTAGATTCTGCCTTTTAATATCTTTGGATATTGACAGTGAAAATCTTCTTTTTAATATCGACGGATGCTCTACTCACAGAAAATCGCCGATCCTCCAAAGTACACCAAATCGATGTTCAATTGAGTTGCAACATTTTTGAGGCACACAGATTCATTATGAGAATCTAGGAAAAATGTATCATTTAGAGACTGTTTTTTCTCATCTAGAACAAGGTGAAGTGTTGTCTTCAAACTGTCAGTCACCTGTCAAGATAATTTTGTCGGGCGTTATTTGGGTGAAATAGATGTCGATAAGCGGGTAGATTATAAAAATAATTACCTAACTTTTAATTTTCTCTTATTTAACAGTGAGTATTAGTGTCTTGAAATAAAAATTGTACTTGGCGTAGTATAATTTCCAAATCTTAAGTTAGTCCAAACCGACATGACATTCATACCACCAAAGCCGGGATATAAAAAATAAGTCGTGACTGTCTGCATCGAAATTGATGCCTGGGCCCGTTCGAAGAAATTTCCTCTAGTTTTTCTGCTTTCAACGAAGTAGAGTTAGCTGGTGGTTGAAGTGAAAATACCTCATTGTCTATGTAGACGGTCATGACTTTTTCTATACATCCCGGGTTTAGTTAAAATGTAGACGGTCATGACTAACCTAACATTTGGAAATTACATTTGGAAGTTATAATTTTATTCTAACTGACTAATATGCACTGTTAAATGAAATAAAGTTGTATATAAGGTAAAAATTACTCCAATTAGTTTGCTTATTAACAATTACTTAGTCTAATATTTCAAAGCGAATAATTGCTTTGACAGGTGTTCAGGTGGCTGACAGCGCGGTTCAGCAGTCCACAACTCTCACCATGAGCCAAAATTCAGTCTCAAAATGATACATCCCCCTAGATGCACAGATGTGCAACTACGTTCATAGGAATGAATATAAGACTGACAATTCTCTGAAATTCTTATTGTGGAACAAATGACATTTGAGCTGCAACAAATTTAACACCAGCGTTTTTCATGTCTTTTTCAAAATTCCCTAATTTTGCCCTATCCATTCATATTCAAACAACACAATCTTAATCTTGTAAGATTTTTAACACACAATCTGTTATAGACGAAATAAAAAAAATTTCAAAGTAAAATGCAAAATTTGTCATCCTTCACAGTTTTTTAAAGTTTCTCTTCTAAAAATTCCCTGGCTTTTCAAACATTTTTCAAAGATCCCTGACTTTTTCCTAACTTTTCCTAACCAATAAAATAAAAAACGCTTGTATAGAAATCAAAAGCTTGTATAATGTTCTTGGTAAAATTACATATAAATTTCAGAGAGAAACGAGGAATAAAGAAAATCATGTTTGATTCTTTAATTGGTGAGTATTTGAGCAATTAATAAGAAGTTGGAACCCTTTTACACTCTAGCGGGATTTCTACTACATTATGGAGAGTTCGAGAGTTGACAGTGATTGAGAGGCGCGATGCTATCTTTGTGGCTCGATAACGGCCACCGGAAGTATCGCTTTAATCACTATATCCGAGCAGTAGACCCTTAGCACGCCATTGAAAGTGCAGATCATTTCTCAAACATCGCGAAAGATCAACTGAAATGAGCAGCTCAATAGATAAAATACTAATCCCCAAAACGAAAAAAATCTATTCTAAAAAAACTTTTCCAATCATAATTCCAGAATATATCTTTACATTATACTTTCATTCATACTCAAAATTACATCCAGTACACGCAGCAAAAATTATAAAAAATAAAATTTAACATCAATCAAGTTTAATTGAACCCATTTTCTAAAAAAAAATTATAATAATAAATAAAGTGTGGCTCAGATGCTTAGAAGCTCGAACTTTATGTTATACGTTTGGGGTTCGATCCCAGAGCTGGGCACCTCTGGAAATTTTTCTACGAACTTTTACCGAGGTTGTGGTTATTTGAATCCCACTGTAGGTCCTCATCATGCCCACCAGTTATAAGGCTGCAATTCAGTTCATGAAATGGTGGATGATAGGGTAAAAACCAGACTTTGTCCAATATGTAAAATTGGGCATACTGCTCTTATCGTCCGAAGCGCATGATATATACTGGCTTATTCCCCATGCAGACTATTAAAAAAAGTGCAATTCTTAAAAAAATGCCCTCGATATATTGGGCTGTTAGCACTTTAAGGCTGAGAGAAAAATGAGCTTTCTTATTTTTTATAAATACGAAAATGCCGCTAAATCAAGAAATTCGTCTTGAATAAAAAAATAAGCCAAAAAATAATCAAAACTGAAAACAAACTTGGAGAAGAGTAAAATTCAGCCATAGTAAAAAACAATTTCATGAGTTCCATAAAATCTCATTGCTATTACAAACATAAATTCTTTCAATCATGCTAAAATAATTACGAATATTTATATTTCCAATAAATACAATCATACCGAAATTGCGGTAGGAATAGCTGGATTTTTTCGGTAGCTGAAAATTTCAATATAATCCACTGAAGTAATTGTATGGTCTTATTGTTTATTTTCTGAAATTCTACAATATTTGCAATAAATTGATTTTTTAAAATAAAATATTCTTTAATTTTAATAAAAAGGGTTTGAAATTTATTTCACAAAACACAAAATCGAAGATTATTAAACAATATATTTTCTAAAACTCTATTCTTATATTTTAAACAATTTTGAATTTTGAATTTTTCTGTGTGTTTATATTTAAGAAGTCAAATATATAAATAGAAACTTTTTTTTTTTAATTTTATATCCTAATTTCTTTGATACACAAACTAAATTTAAAGAAAAATAAGCAATTAGTATCAATTATACACAGAAAAACTACACCATCAATTGTACATTGCAAAACGCAACACGTTTTTATTAAAATAAATTTTTGTAAACAATCTACGCAAGGCAATTGAATAAATTGCTATCTTTATTCAACACAAGTTATTGTAATTCCATACAAGAAAAGTCTAGTAAAAGAAGGCTTCTTCAACTGTTTTGCATTGCTGTGTATAGAATTTACTCCCCTTAATGTGTTTCAATACAGTATGTTTTCAAATTAAAACTAAAATATTGATTAAATTTGCTCATAAAGAGTTTTTCTGTAGAGTGCCTTTGAGCCTAAAACAATTATAATATATTATATAATTATTTTCAGCATTTTCACTTTGTGTAGAATTTTGCGATATTGAGCCTATATTTTCTAAATTTAGTGTAGAGTTTTACAGATATTACTAAACTTTATGTAGGTATCAAAAATATTAATTTAAACTTTTTTTTGAGTTTTATAAAGTGCAGGATTTACTCAATAAGTCATTTAAAATAAAATAAGTGTCTACATTAACGATGAAGAATTTGCTGTGTAAAGTTCATTTGTGTATAATCGATCCCATTACATAAACAACCGAACAAATAATATTCAGATAGCAATACAATTTTTTTATTGAACGTGACTTCTCAGAAAAAAGTGCATTTAACTTTCCCCGTTTGATAATCTTACCTCCCAATTAATTAGGAATACCCGACAATCGATAACGCGCACTCGTCTCTATAAATCGCCAAGAATTATCCAGCTTAGCATAAGAATTGTATAAGATTTCGGAGATTTTTGAACATTTAGATCACCGTTAATTCTCAGCATGACAGAAATGCACGCGACGGAAACACCTTAGAAGCAAAGCATGAATTAATTCCGTATACATAAGGACGAGGAGGAAGATGATGGAAGAAGGGGAAAGAGAAAGGTTACGGGGAGGAGGGGGCGTAAGTACCATAAGGTATGGAGGCCCCTTATGCTATCGATCTGTCCCCACTTTCCCCGCTGCTTCCTAGCACACCATGCACCCCCATGGAACTCTATAGTCTATATTGTTCCCGCTAGCTGCACCGGACACGTGTGCGTGTATATTTATATGTTTTTGTGTGTGCCCACGCCTAACCGCATTTATACTTGCTTCCACATATGGCTATGGTGTATGTGAATACATGTGTGAATTTATTTCTGTGATCATATACGCTCCAGGCCTCCTCACACCTGCCTACCTCGATACCATTACATCACGTAACGCCCCCCCCCCCCCCCCCCCCCCCCCCCCCCCCTATCAACGGTATTCTGTTCGAATCGAATGTTTATTTACGGCTTTTTATCTGCTTTACTTTGCCCCCGACAAGTTGTGAGCACAAGTTAAGAATATGGTTGCACACAACGCGAATGTCTTCAACAATATGTCCTTCTTATTTAATTAATACTAAAATTGATCTGGATGATCCTCCGAAAGGTAGAGATCATTAAAAAGTCCCTCCTTTATCAGCATTTACTAAACTAGCGGTGAATTCGATCTCCAGTGTTTCCACTTTGTTTCATCATAGAAGAGGCATTATTCATTTTTTTACATTATTTAAAATTATTAATAAAAATATTTTAAAATAAAATATTAGTGAGTGGTCTGACGGGGTCCTCCGCCCATCAATACCATTAAGTCAATCAATTCGTCTCGAATAAAGGATTATTTGTTATTCTTACATGAACTTTAAATAATGCTAATGAAAACAGTTTTGCTGTCAGAAAAATGCACTGTTCAAATAGTATAAATGATGAAACTTGTTACTCGTTACTGCATGTAAGAGTTTTATCAATTTATCTGCAACTGTCTCCAAGTGACTGTGTTCACCATGGTGGTCCTTATTTGGTTTACTCGTAAACCATTTTTTCACAATTTTGGGCTCCCATCCACTAGTTTCGTGAAGTAAGATGAAAAGAAGATGCCCTGCAATTTTTCAGTTCATTCAGATAATATTTAGAGCTCTTGCAGGAGCCTCAAATTTTCCCATTCTTTCCAGAGAGTAAAATTGAGCAAAAGCTTCAATATCAATAAACAAACCGTAGTTGCTCCGAATTAAAAATAATAAAATGACTCCCACATATGAGTAATAGAAAAAATTTGTTTGTGGTGTTATGTGGAGGCTTTCCCACAAGTTGGGAATTCACGAGACTGTTACGCTACACATCTGCCATTGTCGCTGTTTTTATGTGTATCGATGATAAAAATATTTTGATTAAAGTTCTTTATAAATATTTTATACGCTCAGATATAATAAATAAGATAAATAGAGACTCTCTGAATTCGTGTGAAGAAACATCCAGCATGGTAATCATATCCATGTTTAAAAAATAAGTAACTTAAATATTAAAAATATGGAAATTAGTACACGATCGTGCCTTTTCGAATATTGTAAATAATTTGTTTTAACCTTTTTTGATGAAATCGAACTTAATTAATATACAGAATAGGAGATAAAAAATAATAATTCTGATCTAATCTGTAGTTTTAGTTGTATATTACTAAATAATATAATTTTGCCTTTATAAAAGTTGTTTTTTATTGTAATTTTCAAAAGTTTTCCCAAGAGTTACCTTGAGTGACCCAAAGCAGTATGTATGCCCTAAGTAGGGCAATGATCAGTAAAAACGGTACACGAGACGTATGGCCCTTGCCAGTTTAATCGATCAGAACCACATCAAAAGTCGGGAAAACTTAAAGTCAATGCCTCACCAGGCATTTTTTTTAATTGAATAAATTTAAATCAAAATAGGCATTAGCTCATCAACTTTTTAATATGACACACCAATTAATTTTACATATAAGCATAAACTTTAATCAAATCATACCATTTTTGAAAAATAGCGCTGTAGATAATAAATATAACCTCATACCGAATCCGTTTCAAATCGCAGGCAGGTTCTAAACCTTATTTTCAAGTCACAGTACTTTTGAGCAAGGACATATGTTGTTTTTTACAGGAAATTAGGCGATATGTGTTTTTTCTATGTGAACCATTTTTTCTTGACTTTAGTCTTTTATAAATAACACACCTTGTGAGCTTTATGCGGACTAAGCAAGTTTTTGCTCGATTGTAATATCTTGCATCGTTTTCGAAAACAATTCTAAATTCATATTTTTAGAGGGAAAATCGTCAGGGTCTTAAAAATGATTCAGCCCACATAAAACTGATGGATGCAAAAAATTAAAAAAGATGCTTTTATTTTTGGTAACCTCCTTTGTTTCCGTGAAAAGAAACATGGGAAAATTCGATTTTATGAAAAAAGTATCCTGATCACGAAAATGGTTTGGCCCGAATAAAACTCACAGGATGTCTTCCTTATAAAATGTTCCTACCTTCGAGGAAATGTATTTGTCTCATATCGAAAAAATACGTGTCACCTAATTGCCTCTATAAAACAACATATTTCGTGACTGAGAGATTCTGCAACTTGAAGTGTAGAACCTGCCTGATTTGAAAAGTATTCGGTCCTCAGAAACTTTAAAGAAGAAGATTCCAGTCGTCTTCTTCAAAGTTTCTAAAGTTTGCTGGGCTTATATAAGCCCTCAGTATTTTTTTTTGTGGATTTCGACTTCGCGAGAGAGAGAGAGAGTCGAGTTCGCTACACGATAACCGAATCCCAAGTTTTCCCCTCTGACGTGGACATATGGTATTCCACTTTTCATAGTGAAGTGTGTGACGAAGACAGAGGGTAGAAGAAGAAGATAGAAGAGGAAGGAACGATATTGCAAAACCAGGTACAGTCAATGCGGGGGTAGGTCAGCAGAGTAGAGACTATCAAAGTTATAAGGAGTAACAAAGATAGAAGATAGAGACAGAGATAAAAGCATGTACGAACTGAGGAAGAGGGAAGGATCCTAAGAAAGATTAATATCTCTATCACAGAATTTCAGAAAAGCACATCATTTATCTACCTACGAACCTACAGGTCTTCCCTCTTTTCCTTTAGACCTCTCAGCGGTCCCTTTTAAAGAAGTTTATTTAACCTGCGACTTTGAGACCTCGAGAAGGTATATAGCACATAATACGAGAGGGGACGCGTAAAAAAAGGCGTAAAGGTGACCTTGCTGAAAGGTCTGTGATTCGGAGACCAGGCGTGATTCCTCGGGCGGAAAAGGTGCAAATTCGATTTGACACCCTGGACACTAGTGAGCATCAGGGTTCTAACGAATTTCATTTCTTCCCTCAAACTTTCTTTCCTTTCTTCCTTTGTCAATTTCACCCATTGCAAAGGGAAGAGCATATAATATATATAATCTTTTCATATAACCTGCTAGTTATAATGAATGATTCCTGTCCGAAAAATCGATCGTTAGCTTCCGCTAGTAGAGATAATAATAAGGTAATAAAATCTATTATTATATCATGGTATCATGGTAAAAACCATGAAACATCAAGTCATGGTTTTTCGAATTTATCTGGGTAAATACAAAAAATTTCGTAGAAGTCTTTAGACAAAAGTTGTAGATACAATCAAACTATACATTTTTCTGAATATAGTTTCTGAGAAAATCGCTATTGAAACATAGCAGCGGGATGACACCACTGTGATCAATCAATCAAATACATGCGCTTTTCGGAACTTTATAAAAATATCGTACTTTAATTTACATTTCCAAAGACAACGCTTCAAAACTAATTAATTTGTTAGCATTAAACTTTCAAAACTCTCGATATTAGATAATCTATAATCATTATTTATTTTTCAGGGAACATCTCACTGGAACGCAATAGAAGAAAATGCAATTCTCTGCACTTCCTCAACAACAAAATTACAAAAACGAATAACTTCATCCCTTGTAAAGATATTAGAGAATAACTAGCTCACTATCGCCTTGGTCTATGGGTAGAAATTTCTTGGAAGGGTGGGGGGCTTATCAAAATAATAAAAAGAAAAAATTATAACTAACAGGGAAATTGAATGCAATTGTAGAGCTAAAAAATAAAGGGCAAATAGTTGAAATTATAACTTTAGGAAACCACTATAGTCCAGAAGAAAATTTAATATAATTTTGTACAAAGCATAAGCTGCTTATGTCAAACATGCAATTGAAATACGATAAAAGACGAATCAAGTTAAGGACTGTAAAATCTAACCGTGAGTAGATATAAACGAAAATCACAATTCAGTTATCCTAAGTTGCCATCTTAAATTTCCAAAAATTAAAAAATTAAATAAAAATGAGAAGATGGGATAATTTCAAAAGAAAAACTGAGAAAGAAATTGAATGCAGGAAAAGTGAAGGTTGTATCATAAATGATGAATATACGAGGATATAAGGTTCGTAAGAATTGCTGAAGAGGTCAGGAAATACTGGAAATGAAGAAAGGATGGAAATATAAAAACATTAGGGATGACGAAGGAAAGGTGCCTTATAATAAACTAGAGACGAAGCAAACAGAAGATGTAGGAAAGCTAAATTGGATTGCGAAGCACATAACTGTAAAGAAGTAGAGGATGAGTTGGGAAAAGGAAAGACAGAGTTCAAGTAAGTGCAAATAAAACGATACGATGGCAAGGCACGAGTGACAACCAACGCACTTTGGAATGAAAAAGAAAAAATACTACCGGATACTACAAATATTATTAACGAATTAACGGGGTACATGCGGAATCATTATGCAGGGGAAGAAACGCACAAGCTAATAGAAGAGGTAGTGATAGCGATAGCAAGGGGGATTCAATATTGCGGGACGAATAATATAGAACACTAGAGGATTTCAAAATAAAATAAAGCATCAGGAATAGATACGCATAAGGAATTTTAAAATGATAATAGAGGAGAAGGCACAAGATGAACTATACAAATTAATCAGCGAGATATTAGAGTCAGAGGTGATACCAGATGATTTTAAAAAGAATAATACTCTAACTATATCCAAGGAAGCAATAGCTAATAGATCGCCGAACATAAAATATTAATGCAACTATTGTATAGAATAATTGAAAAGGGAGTAGAAGAATCACCTGAAGTTCAATTTATTTTTGGACTGAACAGGGCAACAAACACGAAAGGTGTTAAGTGCATCGATTAAGCTGCTCTAAGGTAAGTGAATTAGGAGAGCTATCCCTAACCTACCTTGCTTTTGCAGTTCCAACTGTTCCAACGTTATAGGGTTATTTCTAGGGACATGCGATATCCTGGACGCTCGAAATCCTTCCTCTCCTATTAAGATTCACATTGTGAACTGACCGATGCCATTATCACTTTACTGTATGTACAAACACTACACTTTACAGGTAGATTACCATTCCACACTACAAACTGTGTACTCAACCCTTAACGTTTGAAACCCCCGTCGAGAAGTTGTAAATCTTGGATAACGTTCTCGTGACATAAACCTTGAAATGTAGCTCGTATAAATTAACAGCAATAGTAACAGTCCAACCAATCGTCTTTTCCACACACATATGTCTTGCTGTAACCGGCTAAACAAGCTGCAGAAATTTACAACTCCCAAGATTCAAGCATACAGTTCCTCAGAGAATAATTTGAAAAATTAGCAATTTTCCTTAAACATAGGTGCAATAGACTTCAGAAAACTTTATATTGTTCCTAAGCTTTTATAAGACTAAAAAAAATCGAGGCCACAGCTGAAAACATATTTGCAATTTTCTATGTATAGATATTCAATCTAAACTAAAATAATTTTAAATTATTTAAATCGCCATGGCGTAACTGAAGTTGACTGAACTTTCAGAAAATTTTGAAACAGTGCCGATACAGAATCGCGAAATTTAATTAAAGAAATTCTATTAATTAACCTGTCCTTCCACATTTTGCACGGAATTTAATTTAAAAAAACTAACTGGATTAATTAGTACTCTGGACAGAAGCCTCATGTGTTAAATTCATGCAAAATTTGCATGCTCTTATAATAGAAGACCTATAAATATAACACAGCTTTACACAAAAAAATGAAAAAATTACCCCAGGAGTCTGACTATGTCTATTATGTGTTTTCGGAGTCGCTGAATCGAAATTCGAGGTAAATTTATGTCCATCACGGCAGGATTTTCCATAACCTCAAAAAGGAGGCTTCACAACCCAATAAATCCTCTATCTATTGACCACTCAATCCCAATAACCCCATAAACCCTTAATCTTCTAAACCCATAACCCCGTACCCCCCCCCCACAACCTCAAAATGACATAACTCCAAAACTCCCGAACCCAGTAAAAAAGAGATTTATCCGCGTTGAAACCCTGGTACACAGTATGTTCTTACCGCACTGAGAAAACTATAACGCATGAATTATAATATATATCGTAATTCCTGCGCTATATATCGTAATTATCGCATTATTATAACGCAAAATCGCGATATCGTACATTGGAAGTTTTTACATTATATACCGCATAATTGTGCAATCTATAACGTAAGAATTTAAGTTTATTACGCTATCACATTGTATTTCTTCTTTTGTGATCTCGCGAGGGTTCGAGTAGTCCGCAATAAAAAATTAAAGTTTACATCGATTCCAGGTGACAGATTCACCGGTACAAAAATTAACCTTGCCAGATAAACTTTACATGAGTAAAGTTACCTTGCCTGGATAATCTTTCATATTATAATCGCTCCAGTTTTATTCGAGGTGTAGCGACAATTATGACGCCAGCGCTATCCAGCGTCGTTTAACTTGATTAAACTTGATAGAAATGGGGATTCCCATATCAGTTACATTTTGCGCCTTTGCTAAATGATATTAAATAAGTTCTAATTCGTCTACAATAATGTGATTTATTTTGGAGGAAATATATCAGTAAGGACAAATTTTGTGTGTGTGTTTCTGTTGTTCATTCTACATGTTTTACCAAAAGTTGCTCACCTCAGCGCGACACATTCGACGAGTTCAGAATTATTTTCCTAACTTCAGTGAAACTTTCGCCAAAATATATTTAATTATTGACCGTTGCAGGTCTCATCTGCAACAAATTTTTACTTTTGTCTGTGATTGTTTTAAATCTGGTGTCCCGATTTATAGCTCGAACAAACGCATACTCTGCCTTTTCCCCATTGCTGCTAAGGAAGTCGTAGCAGACGACAGCAACAAAATTTAACTTAATTTTTTTCTGTGATATTAGTGCATTATAATATCGTACAAAGCTCCGGTACCTGATTATACGTTATCATATTGCGCTTTCTTGCAATGTAGAGGTTTTGCGATATCATTGTGCGATATGTTTTTCTCCGTGCGGGTTATGGGGTTTCGGGCTTGTGGGGTTATTGGAGAATGTGGGTTTAAGGCTAAAGAAGCATCCATGGCTCGAACATACTGTGCGTTAGGTTTTCAACGCGCATAAGTCTCTTTCTTACCGGGTTATGGCATTTAGAGGTTATGAGGTTAACGGGTTATGGAATTAAGGGATTATGTGGTTATTGGGATTGAGTGGCCAATATATAGAGGATTTATTGGGCTTTTATGCCTATTTTTTGAGGTTATGGAAAATCCTGACGTGATGGGGTTAAATGGACCCCGAATTTGGATTCTGCGAACCTGAAAAAATATGATAGACACAGTCAGACTCCAAGAGTACTTTTCGTGGAGCTGTGTAATCGTAATTAAAGAAGGAGCACGGGCTCTTATCAAATAGCCACTGCAATTCGACACCCAGCATCGCCGAGGACTTTCTTTTACGTTTACATAAATTAGGTTGTATCAGATGTATCAAAAGCAGCTGGTAACCAATACTTTCTGCGCTACGTCTCCCGCATTTGTACGTATGTCTTTATCGCTTTATGAGCCCCATAAAGTCTGCTGCTTTTACCTCCGACCTACCGCGGGATTCAGAATAGGAGAAAGGTAGGATAGGATGGGGAAAAGTAAGGATATAGGCGGTTAACCATTGTTTATGCGTCTCATTAGGTGTATAACATTGTCACTGATATCAACTTGGAGTGTGGGAAGGTCGACAAGAGAAGGGCAGACAAGAGGAAAAAGCTAGTTTCCTGATAAGCAATAAAATATGAATGATAAAAAGGGATAGAACATTTTAAGAAGACCAAGAAACAAATGATTATTTACTTGTGGATAACGTGCTTTTAATATAGAGGTATATAAATTTTCAGGATAATTTTGTTTCACCAATAATCAAAGCAAGGAGTCTTAATTAGTATTCTACTTAAAGAGGTGTAAAAGGAGGTCATAATTGCTGTGGAAGGAGAAGAATGTTGACGAACAAGAACTTTATGACGTATTTTTTTCCCACTACTGAAATCGTCCTGAAGAAGAAACTTTATTGCAGATGAAAGACAGAGCGTATGGGCCTTTACTCTGGTAATCATGCCTGAAACGAATGTCGAGACATAGATCACTTTAAGTGTGCTTAATGCGTTGTCTGTTAAATATGCGCGCGAAGCATGCCAGCCAAACTAGCATAAGCTAAACCGGCTAAACAGTCGAGAGCTAACAAATTAACGCAAATGCGTTAAGCATTTCCAGCCAGAGGTCAAATGAGATAGAACGAAAAACAAGCCGGAAGATCAATTTTTCTTTACCAAGACAGATATCGAGTGTTAAATATTTTCAAGGTCAACAACCTTTTACTTTAGTGGTTTAGATAGAAGTATGTATGAACACAACTTTTTATATTGCAGGGTGTCAAATATATAAATAGAAAATTCAATTTGACTTTGCCTAAATTAATTTTAACCTCAATTCCGCCCTTTATATTAAAAAAAAAAACATTTTAAAAATACGACCGTGAAAAGTATGTTCGTAGAACAAATCCCAGGCTGCATTAATAATGTGCGCTTAACGAAGAAAAATATTTTTCGAAAGAGGTCAAACCGCCACCTAAGTCAAAAATATATTGCGTTCAATGATGGATAGATTCGCGTTTCTGGAAAGATATTGCCCCAAGCGACCAGTCCAAGAGAATGAAAAACTGTGAGAAGGTTCTAAACGGATAATTAATAACCGCCTCAATTCTTCAACACGGGCGGAAGAAAGGATAAAAGGTGTGAAAGAAATGATTTTTGCGAAACAGTCGTTAAGTCTCCTAATCCGCAATAATTGAACATAAATCATTAATAAAATTGTGACAATCAAGGCTAAAATATTTGCCAGAATTCATCTCATTCTGGAAGAAATCAAGTATGTTATTATTTTAGAATACTCAAAAATAACTAAGGTTTTTCTTCTAAACTATCAGACTCCTCCCTCTAGTGCAAAAACACTATCAACAGATAATTTCAACAAAAAATGTATGTATAATTTAAGATCGTTTATATCTAGATTGATAGTCATCGACCCTTGGGAAAAAACTGTTGAGAAGATTGAAGATAAGTGTCATCACTTATTGTTTTGAGAACCAGATGTTAGATGGTCAGTAAGGGTCAATCTTTGTTTACACTGTTGAAAATATTTGGGATATAACCACACTTTTACCATACGAGTGTAAGGCCAAATTGCAATACCGATATTGATGGATGACATAGCAATACGTGCATTGCAACTTCGAAAAATTCGCGCGGTTTATCATACAAGTATTGCAATTTCACTTCACAATACCGGCATTGTAATTTTGCATTACACTTACTTTAGCATTCGATTTAGAGCTTGGCGGTTTGGGTTCGATTCTCAGTGCCTACGAATTTCGATTTTTTTTTAAATTTTGTTCGCAACACTGCATTACTTGTGTGGCAGTGTTATAATATAAGCATTTAAAAACTACAATATTATGTATTGGAACGTTACCTTACGTCTCGGAAATAAACTTCTAATACATTTGATGGAAAGTTCTAGAATACTTTTTTTACAGTGTACCTTTAGAGCATAATAAAATTACACTTCCCAGACAGGCCAGAATTTCGTTCTTCAAATCTCATATACAACACTCGCATACTAATTTAATTTGCACTGAATTTAGAGACCCTTAAGTAAAATTGAAATAAAATTAAAATAAAATTAAAGAAAATGAAGTATTCACATTAAAATAGGGAAAAGTATTGTTAAAATCATAGGCTTCAATGTTTAACCCAATATTTTTATCTATACTTTTGCTAATATTAATGCAATATTGCATTTGCTATAATACTTTTTCAGGCTCTGTCACAGAAGTTACGAAACCGCAATATTGCATGAGCTGATTTCCAATTGCTAAATTTGGTATCATCTCGTACTTTCTTCACCTCTTTTAATGATAAAGATGTTTCGAGACAACTTATGGAGACGGAGACCAGGACACGTTACGCGATTTCGAGGCCGAAAGAAAACAAACGACCTCAGGAATCCAGATGCAAATCTTTCTTTCCAGTATAGCTCACGCGAGAGAAATTTGGCTGCGGAACGTGCCCACATGGATATAATCACGCTGGTATGCGTATAAGACCATTAATTTTTATTTGTTTTTACTGCTTTATAGATATACAATTTCTGGTTGGGAATGATTTTTTTTTAAGTATGAAAAATAAAAATACCACGTTTTATTTCTCAAAGGAATTATAATCAATTATTTTTTATTTTGTTTGAATATTCTGTTTTTTCATCTTTAAAAATGTTTTACTTTCTTGATCCTCATAATTCTAAAAAAAATATTAAAATATCTGCTACGTCGTTTTCTCAATACGTGACTCAAATCAACATCCAAACACTACTTTCGCTTCCACCTACGTAAACCTATTAAGAGCACGTGTTCACAAAATATCAATAAACGATCTAATTTGTTTTCAAAATTGGTTACAAACTGTCCAAACACGGGGAAATTGTTTCTAAGATATCTTTATATCATTCGGCTACGTTTGCAATACATTTTAAATAATTCGCCAGCATATCACCCAAACTAAATTTTTTTAACATTTACAAATTTTTTGGATTATTAAAACAAATATGTAATCTTATAATTTTGCACAAGAAATCATCTAAGATTCGAATCTCGAAAAAATGTTATCTGAAATAAGAAACAATCCTATCTGATGAGAAATGATCGAGTATCAGAAAAAAGTAGTTTTTCTCAGTCCGTACGCTCTTATTATTGTTGAAAAACTGGTTAAATAAATTTCGTAATTTTTTCCGCTTTAATTAAGAAACAAGTAATGTGACAACTTTTTACCTGGGAAGAATGACACTTCCTGAAACTGTAATCACGCGGTCAAGCAATATTAACCACGTCGGAACTTTGATATGGTGAACTGAGGCACTACACTCGTCACATGATGATATGCACTGTTTAATTCGATATAAATCATCCCCACCACATAGGACACGCCAGGAGAAGCGTGTCGTGTGGAAGGAAAGTCACAGCACTTTTTTGGTGTTTCTGGCTGTGAACCAGCAACCACCAACCACCCTTGCGGCACGCGCGCGAGCCTAGTACTGAACTCACCGACTCGATTCTCTCCTCGTTCCCTTACATTGTCCCGATATGCGTGTGCGTGAAGGTGCATTACTCGTTTACCGGTGCCAGTGTCAATATCAGACATTCAGTGTCAAATTTCATTTCCGGGAAATGAAAATGCATGTTCAGAATGTTTAGATTATGATAACTAATTGTCCTAGGGCAAAAACACGATCTGGGTCTTCTCGAATTACAGCAGGATAGAAAGTAGTTACAATAGGATTTCTTGTAACTAAAATAGGATTTTCTGATGTGATTGCGATTAGCCATAATGGTCATAATGTCCCGTGTGTCCTTGATCCTTACGGTAGCAAAAACCAGGGACGCGATATAAAAAACCTTTTTTATCTTCTGCAGTAACTCCTGACCAAACCCACTTCAAAATCATACAGACAGTGCAACTTCAAATCGCAGAATCAGTCGCAGCTTAAACACTTTGTTTCCTACGTCAATAAGACGACACGTATTGTAATATTGAGAGAAAAATCATTTTCGCACAGTTATGAATATTTGAAATTTGAGGGTGGTTTTCTTCTGAGGTTAATTACACAGTAGATTCCAGAGACATTTTTTCGATAAATTCGTTGCAAATAATTGAAAACTACAATTACCCGAGGTTGGATAATTTTGATCGAGAGGCGGATTCACAACATTCACAACTTTACATGTTGTTGTTAATTGCTTCGGACAAAAAATTTATGTAGGATTAACTGTGTGTCTCAAAAGTCCTAACTTTTTTTGTTAAAATGTATTTACTGTATTGATACTCGAATGACGAAAAAACTTGGTGAGCTTCATTCGACTGGACTATTTTTCTGATCAAGAGATTCTTTTTAATTGAATTTTTTCCGTATTTTTCTCACAAAAGAAGACAGATTTGACCAAATTCTCCGAAAAAAATATGCCCGATGCGCGGGCACATTCTCATTGCGCGGTGCACGCGGCGCTTCGCGACAAGCTTGAGCGCAACTAGGGCACGGGGTACGCTATGGCGCGTCGCGTTCGTTTTGATACGTTTAATACGTACACTTAGAATACATTTTCTCAAATATCATAAATATTATAACGTTAATCGAAAACTGTGAATTTAAACTTCTGAGGAATTACGCAGCCATAAATTGTAACTGCAATTATTTTCTATTTGTTTTTAAAGAAGGTTCTCAAAGCACCTACGGCTTTGACGATTACATTCTTACTGCGAAACTCGTGCTCGATAATTTTTGTACAATTGAAAAACTTCAGCAACATAATTTGTAAATCTTGTTCAAATCTACTAAAAACAACGCTTTAAACTTACGGATCTCTTAAAAACAAAAACTACATATTTTTCAAAATGATCCAACTTTTGGAACTTTTGTCTAATTAGAAAATTTCCTGATAAGTTTCAAAAAAAAAAAATATTTTATATCTAGCAGAAATTTGGATTGGTATTTCTTAAACTATAAAATTTTTTTTTTCCTTTTTTTGAAAAATTTTAAAATGTTGAAAAGCATAGAAATTTTTGAAATGGAATCGAATTTAAAAATGTCATTAGGATAATGTGCAAATCTTTTTTCTGTGTACAAGAAAATTTGACAAAAATTTCTAAAACTCATAAAAAATTTGTATTCAAATTTTGAAAAAGCTTTAACTTTTTGAATGTTTGTCTAACCAAAAAATGTAAGGGAGAGAGTTTCTAAATATATTTGATATCTAGTTACCAATTTAAATGAAATTTCCTAATCTATCAACAAAGTTTTTTTTCTATTTTTTTGAACATTTTCAAAATTTTCAAAATTATATAACTTTTCTAATTTTTATAAAAATGGAAAATTTGCAAGTCTTCTATCCTTCTAAAAGAAATTTTGACAAACATTTTTCAAATTCAAAAAATGTTTTTTTAAACTTTGAAAATGCTCAAAAGTTTTTAATTTTAGTTGGAAATATCTGCTTAACGAACTTAACTTTCATTTTGGGAACCTTAAGAAGTGTTTCAAAGGCTGACTCGATTGGACAAATCCTTCAAAAGTTAGCGTGGCTACAACATTCAGGTAACCACACATACAGACAGATAGATACCGATGAAATGTTATGATTTTCGAATTCTTTGCGTGCCGAAACGTAAAGATCCGTTAAAACCAGAGATCGAAAATATTGACGATTACATTACGGGTCATTCACAAAATACGTGATACATGTAGGGGTGAGTGGGGGTCTGCCGAAGTATCATGCTCCATGTTAAAACCAATGTAAAAGGTATCACGCAGGGGGGGG
>NC_046665.1:76694756-76696732 GCF_010883055.1 Belonocnema kinseyi | reverse complement strand
CACATTCTAACCATTCTTTCCGCGGTCTACCTCTGGGCACGTTGCCATTTACTTTACCTTGATACACTTGTTTCGTTAGTCGTTTATTTGGCATTCTCTCAAAATGTCCGAACCATCTTAACCGATTTCTTTCCCATGTGTCTACTAGCGTCTCTTCTGCACCTTTTATAATATATGTTGTATCGTTCGCAAGAAAAATAAAAAAATCTTGTTACCGCAAAAATGATTTTGCCTATATAAAACTTACAGAAAGTCTTTTTTATGTAAGCTAGAATGAAAAATAATATTAGATAAAAAAAAAGAAATCGGGTTTTACACCCTCATTCATGAGAGTGTAATGTAATCGCCCAAATTTTCGAACTCTGGTTTTTAACGGATCTTTACGTTTCGGCACTCACAGAATCCAAAAATCATAACATTTTATCGGTGTATGTCTGTATGTATGGTTACCTGAATGTTGTAGCCACGCTAACTTTTGAAGGATTTGTCCAATCAAGTCAGCCTTTGATACACTTCTTAAGGTTCCCAAAATGAAGCCCAAGTTCGTTAAGCAGATATTTCCAACCAAAATTAAACAATTTAAAGCATTTTCAAAATTTGAAGAAAAAAAATTTTGTAATTAAAATTTTTTTGACCAAATAAAATTTTTAATCTCGATGAAAATTAGAAAATTTATATACTTTTGAAAATTTTGAAAATGTTCAGAAAAATAAAAAATAAATTGTTTTCTAAAAGACTAGAAAATTTCATTTAAATTCATCACTAGATATCAAATATATTTAGAAACTATCTCAGTTAAATGTCAGTCAAAAGTTGGATCATTTTCAAAAATATGCAATTTTGATTTTTTAAGAGATCCATAAGTTTAAAACGTTATTTTTAGTACATTTTAACAAGATTTACAAATTATCTTGATGAAGTTTTTCAAGTGGGCACGAAGTATCAAGCGCGAAGCGCGAGTTTCGTAATGAGAATGCAATCGTCGAAGCCGTAGGTGCTTTGAGAACCTTCTTTAAAATCAAATCGAAAAAAATTCAGTTACAATTTATGACTGCAATTCCTCCATGGGCATAGGAAACAAGGGACTAGGCATGCCATTGCGGGGGTGATGCAATGAGGGGGGAGGTCCGCCACCTTTTGATGTCCAGCGACAAACATGGCATCGCCCACATGTTTATATTTTCATGTACGGTTTGCCGGCAAAAATGCTCGTGCGCATAATCAAATGGCACATCGTAAGATGGCGGCTCTCCCACTCATGGAATTCTCTCCCATCCCGTGGATTTAACCCCGCTCGCTAAGTTAGGATGGCATGCCTAGTCCCGTTTTCCTATGTCCATGAATTCCTCAGAAGTTTAAATCACAGTTTTCGATTTAAGTGATAGTATTTACAATATTTGAAAAAATTCAGTTAAAGTGTACGCATTAAACGTACGAAAACGAGCGCGAAGTGCGAGAGCGTACCCGCGCGCCTTAGGCGTAAACTTCACGCAATCTCAAGTGCTGCATTTTCATTTTTAAAGAAAAATATTATTCGATTCATGACATTCGGCTTCTCGAGGAGTCAGTCGATGAGCAAGGCAGGTTCTAACTCAAGATTCCTACCTTACCGACTTTGAGAAGCTTCCACCTGTAGTGGTTCGTATCCGTCCTAAATTTTCGTGAAAAAAGTGGTTCATGTCCGTGTTTTCAATGCCGGTAAAGTAGAGTAAGTTCAGTACTCCTCTTGTATCAATTTCGATAAGGTAAAAATACATGATGACGTCATTAGGATCCTTCGAAAATGAAGCACTTTTTCTCAGAAAATTTAGCGCGAACATAAACCACTACAGGCGGAAGCTTCTCGATGTGTGCAGAGTAGGAATCTTGAGTTAGAACAGGCAAAACAGTGGGTTCCACCGGGCCAAAGTGCTCCGAAGCGTCCAAAAACGCAACAATGGGTCGGAAAGGTTATGGCCTCCGTATTTTGGGATGCA
>NC_046665.1:76687187-76694656 GCF_010883055.1 Belonocnema kinseyi | reverse complement strand
TGAAATCGGCTTCGAATTGGTTCCTCAGCCACCGTATTCACCAGACCTGGTCCCCAGCGACTATTACTTGTTCCCTAACCTGAAGAGATGGCTCACCGGTAAACGTTTTTACTCAAATGAGGAGCTCATAGCTTAAACTGAGGCGTATTTTGGAGACCTTCCGATCGAGTACTTTTCGGACGGTATCAAGAAGTTAGAAAATCGTTGGACTCGCTGTATCGACCTAAAAGGAGAGTATGTTGAAAAATAAAACCAACTTTGGCCAAAAAAACGTCTCCGTGTTTCATTTTTCAGGGACTAATCAGACTGCCTAGTACCTCAGAAACTGTGAGCAATCCGGCGAATTTGATAAAACCTTTTGAATTATGCTGCTAAATATGTGTGGTAAAAAGTTTTTAAAAGACCTGTTTAGTCCAGGCTTTTCATACGATAAAGGGGCTTTTTACCGTATTAAGTAGGTAATGCGTTTTTTTTGTTAAAACGGTTTATTAAGGGGTCCTGAATAAAATTCAAAGTTTCCTAGAAATAACACCCGTTCGTACCGCAGATGTTTTTGAAAAAAGTGCCAAAAATCGTGTTTGCGAACGTTGACTCGCCCCACTGAATTTTAGAGCAAAATGTTTAACACTGAAATTAAACTAGAGAAAATTCTGAAACATATAAAGGCAGAAAGAACCTCCTATCTTCAATAGGTGTCGAGTTATGGTGCTCCAAAGACGCGATTTTTTTTGTTTAAAAGAGGCGGAAAAACGTAAATTTCTAGAAAACTTGGAATTTTAATCAGGGCTCCTTAATAAACCGTTTCAGCAAAAAAAATACGCATTACTTATTTAATACGGTGTAAAAGTACAAGGTGCCTGGAATTGTTCGCTAATTTGAAAATCAATTTTTTTTTTAATTTCCAAAAATCGTTTATTGTTTGCAGGTCTGGGGTACCGTAGGTTTGACCATGAATTAACCTTGATCGTGACCTGAATAGATAAAACGGCCACGGAATTCAAATTTGGCGACCCCAAAAACATATATGTACTTGGTATAGTCCGTTAACGACGGATTCGGTATGTTTGACCTTGAACTGACCTTGATTCTGACCTGATGGCGTCAAACGGACACGGGATCGGATTCAGCGACCTCAAAAACATAAGGTACACCTAGTCCCTTTTGTGTTGCAGGGTTAGGCGGGTTTGCGGTCCTGTGTAATTAATGAAAACATTTCGAATTTTCAAAATTGTCTATTTCTAAAGAATTTTATAATAATTAGGGGTTGATTTGGAGTGGGTTCCACATGCACCAGAGGGCTGAAACATTATCATGGTGCTTTTGGCATAGAATACTGCCATATTCATTGAAAAAATGTCGATTTTTCAAACATTTCATTTTTCGTTTTTTTCGTCTTTTTGTAATCGTTACGAACTTCAGACTCATTAGAAGAAAGAGATATATTACTTTAACGATTATAAATTTCAGTAATAAGACTACAAGCGTGTATTTTTTTCTGCGAAGTACGCGGAGAAAAAGATATCGCACAATGATATCGCAAAATCTGTATATTGCAAGAAAGCGCAATATTATAACGTACAATCAGGTCCCGGAGCTTTGTACGATATTATAATACACTAATATCACAGAAAAAAATTAAGTTAAATTTGGTTAGTGTCGTCTTCTATACGGCGCTGCGTCCTTAGCAGCAATGTAAAAAAGGCAGAGTATGAGTGAGTTCGAGCTATAAATCGAGACATCAGATTTAAAACAATCACAGAGAAAAGGAAAAATTTGGTGTAGGTGAGACCTGCAACAGTTAATGATTGAACATATTTTCACTGAGGTTAGGAAAATATAATTCTGAACTCGTCGATGCAAAATGTAACTGACATATGGGAATCTGCATTTCTCTCGCGCTGGCGTCGTAATTGTCACTATACACCTTGAATAAAAATGGAGCGATTATAAGATGAAAGGTTATCCAGGCAAGGTTAAAAATCGGAAATTATCTTCGATTCATGTAAAGTTTATCTGGCAAGGTTAGTTTTTGTTGCGGTAAATCTTTCACCTGGAATCGATGTAAACTTAATCTTCAATTTTTCCTGTGATCGTTTGTTCACTACTCGAACCCTCGTGAGATCACAAAAGAAGAAACACAATGTGATAGTGTAATAAACTTAAAGTCTTGCGTTACAGACTGCACAATTATGCGGTATATAATGTAAAAACTTGCTATGTACGATATCACGATTTTGCGCTATTATAATGCGATAAATACGTATACTGTAATTCATGCGATATAGTTTTCTCAGTGTACTTCAATTCTTTACGAAATAAATAAGGAAATGTATTTCACATAATTTTTAATAATGATTTCAGTACTACCTTTATTATTATTACCAGGGAATTATTACCTTTTATCTAATTGTTATTAAAGTGATCCATTTGCATGCACCGAAAAAAACTATGTACTTCATGTTTTTGTAAATTTTTCCTGTACATGCATTTCTTGGAGCTCTTATTAAGTTTATCAATAAATATGTTTCGGTAAGAAATTGTTCTAATTCGCAGTAAATCCTATGTATATTTTTTATCTGAAGTTGGACAAAACGTTGCAAACGATTAACAACTACAATTAATCCGATTTCAGAACATTTTTATGCGCTTCCAGATAAAACTTGTAATTTTCAATAGTTTGAAACGTTTTTATTCAGCTCCAGATAAAAAAATATCTGGTATTTACTGTATTCTTTTTTAGTTTTGCTCTTCGTGGTATATTACTCACAGGATTTTTTAAAGTTATAAATGCACTTTTACTGCATTATTATTCACTTATAATCAATGTTTTCAGGTTCACAGTACTGAATTTCTAAACTTGGTTTGCAGTAACATCATATGTCTTTTGTTTTTTGTTCAGTTCTATCTAATTCGCTATGTTCAATTTTTGTATAATTATTGATTTATTATAATTTATCAACATTGCCTACTCAATAATATTATAATTTCAAGTAATTATTGAATGTTTAGGTGTTTTCTTCCAAATAAAGCACCCCCCCCCCTCCCTCCCTCACCGAATAGATTTTCATGATTATTTTGGAAAGGGGGCATTGAGAAAAAAATGAATTTTTGCAGGCAACTTGTACATAAAATATACTAAAAAATTATGATATTCACTTTCTCTTTGTCAGCCATACTTTCCGAGATAGACACCCTGGGGGCAGGGGGTGAGTTTGACAACTCGGGTCTCACGCTCTTGTCGTAACTCATCTGACCAAATGAGATGGTTTTTCGAGGTTTTTTGGTTTGAGATGGTTTTTGAGATGAGATGGTTTTTCACATGATGTCTCACTATTGCTGGTGCCTAAAAAGGGATATGTAGCATCGCACTTTATACATCATATAAACCTGGCGTCGACGCCCCCGTTTCCGCAGCGGGTAAGTTCTGAAAGTGGTTCCAATTTAATTTATTCAAAAATTATCTGATACTATAGCATCTCTGAATGGCGACAAGGTTACAAATTCTAAACAACACAGAGGGTTTTTTTCAAATTTGATCATTAAAATCTCTTAACCTTCATCTCAAGCCGTCTAAACTAACTCTAAATTTAAATTAGCCAACCTGACATAAACAAATAAAAACAATACAGACTTCAGATTTAAGGCTTGAAAGTTTTGAGAGTTGTGGCTTTGTAGATTTTTTAGTGCATGGGTTTGTGGATCTTTGGGTTTGTAGATTTGTGGGCTAGTGGGGGTTGTAAGTTTGTGAGTTTTTCATTTATAGGTTTGAGGTTTGTGTGCTTAGGGTTTGTAGCTTTACGGTTTTCAGGCTTAGAGTATGTGGGCTTGAAATGTATCGGCTTGGAGTTTGTGGGCTTGAGGTTTGTTGGCTCGTAATTTGTAGACTTGAGGTTTATGGGCTTAGGGTGTATGGGCTTGGGATTTGTAGAATTAAGGTATATGGGCTTGGGGTGTGTGGGCTTCAGGTTTGTAGGCTTAAGGTTTGTAGGCTTGGGGTGTGTAGCCTTGAAGTGGATGAAGCTTGATGTTTGTTGGCTGGTAATTTGTAGACTTGAGGCTTGTGGGCTTAAGGTTTGTGGGCTTAGGATTTATAGAATTAAGGTTTGTGGGCTTGAGGTGCGGTGTGTGGGCTTCAGGTTTGTAGGTTTAAGGATTGTAGGCTTAGGATTTTTGGACTTGGGGGTTGTAAGTTCGAGGTTTGCAGTCTTACGTATTTTGTATTTGAGCTTGCGGGTTTAGAGTTTGTGGGTTTGGGCTATCTTAGATTTGACCATGAATTGACCTTGATAAAACGGCCACGGAATTCAAATTTAGCGACCCCAAAAACATATATGTACCTGGTATAGTCCGTTAACAACGGATTCGGTAGGTTTGACCTTCAACTGACCTTGATCCTGAGCTTATGGCGTCAAACGGACACGGGATTCGGATTCAGCGACCTGAAAACCCTAAGATACACCTAGTCACTCTTGTGTTGTAGGGTTAGGGGGGTTTTTGGTCCTGTGTTAATGTAGCATTTAGTGCCGAAAGCATCACCAAGAAGTTTCATCACTCTAGCGCATGTGGAACCCACCCCAAATCAACCCTTCAATATTATAAAATTTGTTAAAAATACACAACTTTAAAAAGGCAAAATGTTTTCAGTTATTAGTGCTGCATTTAGTGCCGACAGCACCACCAAAAAGCTTCATGCCTCTAGCACATGGGGAACCCACCCTAAATGAACCCCTCAATATTATAAAATTCGTTAAAAATACACAATTTTGAAAAATCAAAATGTTTTCAATGATTATTGCTAATGAATGCTAAATTATTGCAGTATATCTAAAAAACATAGAATTTGTAATTTTGGAAGAAAATTAAATTTCGTCGAAAAGTGGGATTAGCATCATTCACCTTCACTTCCTGCATTTAAAAGCGACGGAGCCCTATTTTTCTAGAAAGGGGCAGAGGGGATTTCTAAGCTTCTAAAAATAAATGGTACAATTTGTTCATAGTATAATAATACACTATGTAAAAATTATGCATGAATAATAAATTAAAATTAAACAATAAATAGTCAATAATAATAACAAATAATAAATACAGGTATAAAATTCGTAGGGCCAAAAATTTGACAAGGTTTTCAAAGATTTCACAAGGATTTCGCAAAGGTTTCGGATAGATCTCAAAGTTTTCATAACGACTTGAATGATTACACAAAGATTTCACAAAGATTTGAAAGATTTCGCAAATATTTTGGATAAATTAAAAATATTTCACAAAGAATTGAATTATTTCCCAAATATTTCAATAATTTCACAATTATTACCAAAAATTTCATGTATTTCTCAATATTTTAGAAAAACTTCAATGATTTCCCAAAGATTTCACATATTTGTCAAATATTTTGAAGATTCAAAAGATTTTACGAAGACTTTAATGATTTATAAACATTTCAGATAGGTTCCAAAATATTTTAATTATTTTCTAAGATTTCGCAAAGATTTGAGTTTGATTTTAAGGATTTTACAACGACGTCAATTATTTCACAAAAACATCACAAAGATTTTGAAGATAAAAACAAATTTCGCACGAAAATTAAAAATATTAAGGTTTATGCCTTTTTTAATTTCAGTCTATCATTGAGGTGTATCATTTAATACTAAGATGTGTTCATTAAGCGTTTGTACTACAATTATACTACTATTATAAACAATTACAGTAAATCGAAGAACTTAAATCACTCAATTCTAAAAACCTACACATTTTTATCCCCTTTAAAAGCACAGAATCAAGCTATCCACAAAGAATTAAAAATTCTTTCAGAATTCGTGTATTTCATACAAAAATTTTCAGATTTTATAAGTTCCATAATTAATTTTATAAAGAGAGAGACTGGAATAAGTAAGAAAAGGATAACAAATATACAAAATGTAGGATAATTAAATCGACCCACTAAGATGGCCAGGCAAACTGTCCGACGTGATTAGGTCGACTATCGCAGATAATCAAATCGACCATCCATGCTGAGCGATTCGACCCTTTTTAATGACGAATTCCGTCCTCTGCGATGATCAGTTCGAATCTCTATAACGTTTAATCGACCGTTCGACATGATCAAATCGACTTCGAGATGATCGATATGAACCTCTTGTTTCAACCTTCTAGAGATAGTCGCTTTAGCCATCTTCAAGGGCGGTTCTATAGTTGACCCCCCAATATAGTCGGTCTGAACATCTCGACACAGAAAAAAATGAAGTTTCCATTGGAACCCATTTTTTGTTCCAAAGGAACTGCAACAAAAAGGAACTCCACTTGCAAAAAAGGATCCCAAAACGATAAATGAGCTCTAAATGATACAACACGTAAGGTTCTCAAGAATTTCAATTGTAATTGAGCCTATTTCTAAAGAAGCTATTTTTCGCTTTACCTAATTTGGTATTATGATTAATTCATAACACAATATTGACCTTAGAGCACACATGTAATCGAACTCTGATAGACATAACTTAATGAAGATAATTAAATTAGAAAATCAGACCCCAATTAAAATAGATATAATGACTTGATAAATATCATTTTCAGGTTATATAGCAAAGTTTTCAACATAAAGGCATATTCATATGCAAGAAACTTTTCGTCTCAAGTCATCGGTCGATAACTGTAAATCGCTTCCTAACTTACCAGCCCTAGTTTGCAAGCGTTTGGTTTGTCAATTCATCTTCATGTTCTTTTCAAGAGCGCTCTACACGAACCCTTTTGGCTCTATACAGGGTGTCTAAAAAGTCCCTGGACGGTTGGATATTTCCTCAGGTAAAATATTTCTCAAAAAAGTGAAGGTCATTCCTGAAGTAAATTTCAACGAGGAATTAAATGGTGACCTTAATTTCAACCTTGAAGTTGACCTTCATGGCTTTTTGAAGGTCAACCTTATTTTTTTAAATGGAAACCTCCTTTTTTACATCTGCAATCGATACAGCGGAAAATTCTACATTCAGGTACGTACCCAAGTCTAGGTCAATTGTAACGTTCAAGGTCAGTTACACGTTATTTGAAATTAACAAAGTTTTCCAAGAGGTCAGTGCAATTCCTGAAGTAAATTTCAACGAGAAATTCATTGGTGAGCTCTGTATTGATCTTGGTTACAGCGTTTCGAATATTGTAAAATCATTAGGAAATTTTTCATTAAAAGTTCCAGGTGTTCTGTTGAGAGCTCTGTTCCTCCCCAAAGAGTTATATACAGTCCTATACCGTTTTCGATACCTAAGTCAATATCTAAGGAGATAACATAAGTCCCATGCGAGAAGGTAACCGTATTAATGATGCGTGGTTGGGGACATCGAGTTCGAACTTATGATCAAGTTCATTTGCTTTTTAATCGCACATTTCTTAATGGAGAAGGGTTAAATCCTGTCTCAAAATCAACAATTGAAAGAACTGTAAGGCGCTTTATGAATCATGGATCTATCAAGGACCTTCAGAGAACT
>NC_046665.1:76684447-76687087 GCF_010883055.1 Belonocnema kinseyi | reverse complement strand
CACAAAAGATTAATGTTTGGGCCGGTATCTTGAATGATGCATTGATAGGCCCTTTCTTCATCGATGGTAATCTCAATGCCCGTGCATATGAAGAGCTTCTCAAAAACCAAATTGTACCAAGAATAAGGGAGATTACAGACGATAATTTTCAAAATATTTGTTTCCAGCAGGACGGAGCAGCGGCTCATTACGGTAGGGAGGTTCGAGCATATTTGTATACTCGGCTCCTTCAAAGGTGGATTGGAAGAAGGGGTGAAATCGAGTGGCCTGCTAGATCTCCTGATCTGACGCCCCTCGACTATTTTCTTTGAGGTTATTTAAAGAGCAAAGTATACTCAACACAACTGCAAAGCTTAGACGGATTGCAAAAGCGGATTCTTCAACAGGCTACTTTGATTTATAGAGAGATGATTCGTAATGCTGTAAGTCATTTTTACAATCACATAGCTTTTTGTCAAGAAACTCAAGGTTTTCAGTTCGAACATCTTCACTGAAGCGTGAGAGGCAAGGGGACTCACGCTAATTAAGCACCCCGAAACGTGAGAGGCAAGGAGACTCAGGCTAATCAAACACCCCAAAGGGAACAGAATTTAGTACGTCCACGTCGCTGTTCCTGGGTAATGCTAAACGTAAACGTAAAATGCTTGGTAAAAACCTTGAAAAAACCTTGAAGATCATCACCAAGATCAATACAGAGCTCACTAATGAATTTCTCGTTGAAATTTACTTCAGGAATTGCACTGACCTCTCAGAAAACTTTGTTAATTTTAAATAACCTCTAACTGACCTTGAACGTTACAATTGACCTATGACTTGGGTACGTACCTGAACGTAGAATTTTCCGCTCTATCGATTGCAGATGTAAAAAAAGGGTCTTTCCATTTGAAAAAACAAAGTTGACCTTCAAAAAGCCATGAAGGTCAACTTCAAGGTCAAAATGAAGGTCACCATTGAGTTCCTTGTTGAAATTTACTTCAGGAATGACCTTCACTTTTTTGAAAAATATTTTTCCTGAGGAAATATCCAACCGTCACGGGACTTTTTAGACACCCTGTATGCAGGTATCTATTGGAGCTCAAGTTCTAAATGATACCAACTTTTATTTGAGACGGAACTTTAGTGAACCCCTGTTTTTTCTGTAGATGAATAATCTGACCTTCCATTTTTCTCCATGTAGAAAAATGTTGATATCACCAATATTCAGCAGCTTAATGAAACTTGAAAACTTTGGGCTATCAAGATGGTTAGAATAGAATGGAACCGGAAGTAATTTGAGGATTGGCAGACCAATTCGAGCCGACTGAGAAGTATGGATCAGTAGAGGAATTGTGTATTAGTCATAGGATAAAGATGTGCAAATCAAAGGAAAATTTCTATTTTGGATAAATTCAAACGATCCGATGAATTTAATAATTCAATTTCATGAGGGTGCAAATCAAAACTTTACCTCTCCCCTGTTAATTTCTGTGGGGGACGGGATCATTTCTTCCTGTGCACCCTAGAGCTCCGCCGCCTCTACCTGCAATTACTGAGAAGAGTAAGCATATGAAGGAGTGTCCGCGTCTTCTACAGGTACATTAAGCTAGCACCTCCACAATCGAATTTTTGAATTTTTCATAGCTCAGAATTTTGTGCTATTTTTGGGCTTTATTGGGCTGCAATAAAAATTTTTGGATTCCTTTACTTTTTTCAAAAAATCAATTTTCTTGTGGAGGTGCCAGCTTACATTAAACCAGCACCTCTACTTCTTTAAATCACTAAATAATAAAAATTCAATTACACCAGAATTTTGGGCTTTTTTTGGGCTCTTAAAATCTGCAAAACAAATTTTCCCCAAACCAACCCTTAACTTCCAAAATCAACCCCCTTCAAAAAATTTAAAATTTTCAGTAAATCATTAACGGGATATTTTTGGGCTTTTTTTGGGCTCCCAGAAAATACCAACTTCGATTTTTGGGCTCCAACCCTTACAGTAAAAAATTAACCCCATTGTAACACGCAGATATGAAATTGTCAATAAATAACTTTTATTAAATTTTAGAGCTTGAATAAGCTCTCTGATTTTTGGGCTCCTCGAAAATACACGCTACGATTTTTGGGCTACAACCCTTAACGTCAAAAATCAACCCACGTAGATACAACTTTGTCTGCAAATAAATTTTTGTAGAATTTTTTAATGGAAATAGAGTCTCTGATTTTTGGGCTTCTCGAAAATACCCGATATGATTTTTGGGCTTCAACCCTTAACGTCAAAAATCAACCCCTCTCTACCACGTAAATACAACTTTGTCTGCAAATAAATTTTTCTTGAATGTTTCAATGGAAACACAGTCTCTGATTTTTCGGCTCCTCGAAAATACACGCTACGATTTTTGGGTTTCAACACTTAACGTCAAAAATCAACCCACGTAGATACTACTTTGTGAAAAAAATCATTTTTTCTAGAATTTTGTAATGGAAATAGAGTCTCTGATTTTTGGGCTCCTCGAAAATACCCGATACGATTTTTGGGCTTCAACCTTTAAAATCAAACCCTCTCTACCACGTAAATACAACTTTGTCTGCAAATAAATTTTAGTAGGATTTTTTAATGGAAATAGAGTCGCTGATTTTTGGGCTCCTCGAAAATACCCGATACGA
>NC_046665.1:76677599-76684347 GCF_010883055.1 Belonocnema kinseyi | reverse complement strand
CGCACATACCGATAATAACATTCTACCCTTCGCAAGAGGGTTAAACGCTAAGCGCTCAAGATCAGCGAATAAAACCAATCCTAGTAACTTTAGCGACAAAAGTGATGTCACTATAAGAATCACGCATCAGAAATTAATCAGTAATATGTTTAGCCAAACCAATGAGTTATATTGCGCGCTTGTCGAAACGATCGAACGCTAAGCGCCCATGATTTGAACTTGACTAAGCAATTCCTTTTTTAAAGACAGAAATGGTATCTAAAGTAACATTAGTAACTAGTGCGCACATCGATAATAACAGTGTACCCTTCGCCAGAGGGCCGAACGCTAAGCGCCCATGATCAGCCAACAGAACTAATCCTAGTAGTTTTAGCGACACAAGCGATGTCTGTATACGAAACACGCATCAAGAAGTGGTCGGTAACATGTTTAGCCAAACCAATGACAATATGAGTCAACACCGTTGACTCATATAGCGCGCTTCTCAGAACGGTCAAAGGTGTAGGCGAACATATGACAGACCACGATTTTGTAACAAAATCTGTTGTAATTCGTTTTTTTCACTGATCTTGAGCGCTTAACGCCGCATAGAGCTAAAACTGTCAATTTTTTTGGATTTTTTTACGGATATTTCATCCGGCACTTATAACCTTAAAATTTACAAAGTTTCAGCTAAATCCACCGAAAGCCATTTTCCCATACATTTAGTGCGGGGTCCTTTATTTGCAGACAAAGTTTTATTTACGTGGTAGAGAGGGGTTGATTTTTGACGTTAAGGGTTGAAGCCCAAAAATCGCAGCGTGTATTTTCGAGGGGCCCAAAAATCAGAGAATCTATTACCATTGAAAAATTCTAGAAAAATTGATTTTTTGACAAAGTAGTATCCACGTGGGTTGATTTTTGACGTTAAGGGTTGAAGCCCAAAAATCTTAGCGTGTATTTTCGAGGAGCCCAAAAATCAGAGACTGTATTTTCATTGAAAAATTCTGCAAAAATTTATTTGCAGACAAAGTTGTATTTACGTGGTAGTGTGTGAGAAAATTGCAAAAATTTAATTTTTAGAACAAAAATTATCTGAACCAGAATAATAGTTAGGCGAATGAATTTGGAATTTCAAGTTCCACTGCCTGTATGATTTAAAATCGTTTGGGTCTGATTATTATTATTATGAAATCTACTTAATTAATAATGTAAATAAATATATATTTTCAGCCAAAAATATTTCGGGTGGAGAACCAAACTGCCGGCAGTTTTTAAAATCAGGATTTTACTATTCATGATTACCTACACAATCTTAACGGAATCTGATATTTTTATGATTTCTCAGCACTAAACTCTTAAGGGCATGTGATACTTACAGTTTCCCCGGCTTTTTTTCCACAAAAATTTAAATTTTTAAAAACTAAATTCGGAGATGCTATAAAATATCATATCTTTTTTGAGGGATTATAACAACAAAAAATTTATTGTGCTAAATAAAAATTTTATGCATATGCATTATTTTGAGGTTACGTCGTTTTTCATCTCTGCCTTTCCGATAGTCTGGAAATTATTTATTAAATAAACTTTTTTGATTGCCTACAAACAAGGTTAGTTCCGAAAGATTAGTTATTATGTTTATTTGTAAGTCCAAAGCTTTCGGCCAAAAATATTGTGTAGTTTGGAAGTAACGCTCGAAGTAACCTCGAAATATACACGCACGTTGTTAGCAATATCAAAAATTTTTCGATAAAAAAAACAAAAAAAAATGTCTGGGGACGTCCGTTAGCATGTTCGCTATCGTTTCCCAGGTTTGAAGGCAAAATATTTCTTATCCTAGGAAAAAAGCCGGGGGAATCTAACGCTGAAAAAATCGATACTATTTTCTAAGCGCTATGCAAATTAATCACATTTTGCTAAATTAAAACTTTTTTTGAATTAACCTACAAAAAAAAGTGTGTGGGGACGCCCGTTAGCATGGTCGCTATCATTTCCAAAAATTTTAAGGCAAAATATTTATTATTCTAGAAAAAAGCCGGGGCAACCTAAAACTGGTAAAATCGACAATTTTCTAAGTATCACATGCCCTTAGGCTCCTCAAATTTCTCGATTCTATCATTTAGTTCTGTATACAACACGACAGTGAACGCTTGCCTATTTCAAGGCTTACCTATTTCAAATTCCCGATGTTGGGGTATTTTAAATTGCGCAGTTCTGTCACCTCCCGGCATGGTCCCTGTACGGTCACGACTGCGTCAGTTGTTGAACAATTAAAAGGGGTCCCGGAAAGTAGGAATCCCTGGTTGGGTTGAATTTCGTCGTCCTGATAAAAAAAACTGTACAACTGAATTTGAAATGCACAGAACCCGAAAATCATAACATTGCATCGGTGTCTATCTGTTTGTATGTCTATCTGTTTGTATGGTTACCTCAATGTTGTAGCCACGCTAACTTTGGAAGGATTTGTCCAATGGAGTCAGCCTTTGATACACTTCTTAAGGTTCCCAAAATGAAGGTTAAGTTCGTTAATCACATATTTCCCACCAAAAATAAAAAAACTTGAATAACAATTTTGTATGAGTTTTAGAAATTTTTGTCTAATTTTCAGGTACACGTCAAAAAGACTTGCAAATTATCCTAATGGCATTTTTAAATTCGTTAAAACTTTAAAAAGTTATATGCTTTTACTAGGTATAAAATTTTTTTTTTTCGAAACTATTATCATGAAATTTCCTAATCAGGCAAAAGTTCTAAAAGTTGGATCAATTCAAAAATCTGCAATTTTTGTTCCATAGGTTTAAAGCGTTGTTTTTACTTTTTAGTAGACTTTAACAGAATTTACAAATTTTCTGGATGAAGTTTTTCAATTGGACACAAAGTATCGAGCGCGAGTTTCGTAATTAGAATGTACTCGTCAAAGCCGTAGCTACTTTGAGAACCTTCTTTAAAAACAAATCGAAGAAAATTGCAGTTACAATTTATGGCTGTAATTCCTCAGAATTTTAAATCACAGTTTTCGATTTAAGTTATAATATTTACAATATTTGAAAAAATGTAGTTAAAGTATAATAAATTTTCCCAATTTTATTTTATCAAGAAATATTGTTCCCACTATAAATAAAAAAATGCACTATAAGTTTCTTTAATAATTGCATTACTTTTAATGTATGAAACCACTATTTTTGCACATTAAACAATAAAAATGATTAATTATAAATAGCATTAAAATACATTTTCTATTAATAATATTCTGTAGATAATAACCACTTCTAAAATGGTTTTGATTAGGTTCATTGGGAAAAAGCATATGCAGGCTAAATATTGCAATTTTTAGTAAATAAATTATCAACATTGTTATTTTTGAAAATCTTCCTAACGTGAAATTTAAAAAATAAGACTCATATTTTTCCTTTTGTCCTTACATGGACGAAACTTATTTTAAAATCTTTGCAAAAATACAAAAAATACTAGATTGGTTTTGATTAGGACGTATATATTTATCATGGATAAAGGAAACAAGGGACTAGGCATGCCATTGCTAGGGTGATGCAATGAGGGGGGAGGTCCGCCACCTTTTGATGTCCCGCGACAAACATGGCAGCGCGCACATGTTTATATTTTCATGCAGAGTTTGTCGGTAAAAATTCTTGTGCGCATAATCAAATGCCACATCATAAGATGCCGGCTCTCCCCACTCATGAAATTCTTCCCCCTCCCGTGGATTGAACCCCGCTCGCCCAAGTTAGGATGGCATGCCTAGTCTCGTGTTTCCTATGTCCATGATATTTATCCTCTAAACTTATAGCAATTTTATTGAAACATTTTACATTCGGATTAACCCTGGGTATTTCGTGTCGAGTATCCCCGTCCAGATTTTTCCAGATTCAATTTCATTTGTTTCTGGCATGAACTAATAAGTAACCTTTTTTGTAAACAATATAATCTCTAATTCTTGTTTTGGATTTTGGATTTTCATCGGTTTTTTGTTCACAATGCATACAATTTTAAATCTTTCGTTTGAAGCATATAAATGTCCAAATATTAAAATTTTCTCCCTGGTCGGGGCTATGACAATCTTCTTGAATAACCGTTTTTGTTCCTTACGTAAATGACTCTTATTCCCTCTCTAATATAAAGAAATATAGAAAAAGATTAAATGGCTGATACTACCTAACTCTCCCCTGTTTTGCCCATTCTTAAAGATATTTATTATAAGCTAAATGCAAAATATACGGTAACTATAACATTCCACAATCTACACATGATAGAAAGAGTTCTAATCCAATGAGATCTGAAACTACCACCCGTCCACCCCTGCCTCAGCCTCCAGGGAAAAGTCTGCTTTCTAAGAAGTTTCTGGGAAACCTGAACTCTCGAACCCCCTTTCAGTACGTGGAAATGGTTACAAGGATTCCCATGGGTTATAACATAAGAAAATACACGAGCCTTATCATCGATTCTAGAGCGGAAGCCTAATAAAAAATGTAGTAAATTTGTTTTTATTAAAGTAATAAATAATATCAAATCAGATTCATCAATCAATATGAATCAACATAATTCGTCAAAGCCTCTCAATTTATCAAATCTAGAGCGGAAGCCACACAAGAGTCGCAGTAAATTTGTTTGCATTAAAGTAATAAATAATATAAAAGCTGATTTAATTGAGTTTGGCAAATATACATTACTGAAAAGATAACACAAAACTTCTAAAAGTAAACTGAGGCAGATAATATTAAAACAGAATAAAGTTATAATAAAATTTGTTGCAGGAAATTTTTTAGATGGATACAGTTTTATTCCCACAACTTCACGTTTTTCAAAACACATGTATTGTCATGTAAAAACAAAAGCAAGTTTAACCAATATTTCGTTAAATTTTATCCTGTAAAGTTAATTTTTGTTGCAGCGAATCTTTCATCGGAAATCTATGTGAAGTTTCTCTTTTGTTTTTTCTCTGAAGTATCCATGACAAAAAAAAGAATATATTTTTTATCATTCACTCCTTAATCTTGTTCCATCTGGCGAAAAGAAAATTATTTCATCTTTTAAAGTTTACCGTGGTCCTCAGACCTTTAAAGAACCGCAATATGATTGAAACTTTTACAATAAACGTTAATTAGACCTAAAATAGTACCCTTTATATGGGTTGACATAATCATCATAATTATGCTTTCTTGCTCACACAAAATTTTCTTATTTTTATATATATCTTATATGTTGAGTACTAAAACATTCAAAAAATTGCGTAAAAAAATCTTTCAAAATGCGCAATATGTCTCCACCCCTATGAAGAGTAGTTTTCATGTTTAAGGGAAGTATTATTGGTCTGAGGCGAAGTTTCTTGTTCTTAACGTCTGGTATCATAATTCAGGTTTTTCTGAGTGAAAAAAATATGGGGCGTTCAGATTGCAAAAATAAGCGCTTTAGCCAATTAAATTCAATATCTTTCAAAAATTGGCAGATGTCACATAAAGAAAAAATAAAGTTTTATAAGCCACCTGAAGGTCCGTATAATAACTGAAAACAAATCTGTTTATCAAGTCATTAGTATGTTTTTCGAATTTTAAATAATGAAATTTGGTATTTGAACTATTTTTGATCAAATAGTAATACTGATATTGAAAACACCTAAAGATTATTTGCACATAATACCATTAAATCAACAAAATATCTGATCGCAATAGAAAATTTACATGTGTCAGGAATACGGAAAATAATTATTTCACGTTGTAGAAAGGACGTTAAACCTTTTTTTCATCAGGAATAAATCAATATTATGCTTACATATTTTTTCTCTAATTTTTTTTTAATTGATAGAAAAACTTGCGGGAATTGGATGAGGTTTTATTATTGCTGTTACGTCAGTCATATGGGCAGTCCTTTTCAGTGATCATTGATTCAGTATTTTTGAGACAAGCGCGTGTCACAGTCAATTTTTTTTAAATGAATAATTAGCTTCAACATTTATTGACATTTAAAATGTCAAAAAATTGAAGTGAATGGCGAAAGGTTTTTTAAGTATTTAAGTGTTAGCAAAATCTTCTACCACTTAAAATCTGAAAATTTCAATTCATAACAACAACAAATAAAAAAACTAGAGCCATATTAATATTAAACATTGCGGTTTAAAGTCATAAAACGATTATCGCCTTTCGAAAAAATTACCAGATTTCAATCTTCTCTTCAAGCAAATTTAAAAACAAATTTCCTATCGCGCACGACCCCTTTGTTTGCCTCCAACCCCCTTCTGTCCTCGTAGAATCCAAGTTACCAAATTTTTCCAGTTTATACTGATCCTGTAATCAATCATTTCAAAGTTACGATTTCTGCTTTGTATATTTGAAAACGCGAAAGCTCGCTTTCGCTCCGGTGTCGGACAAACTGGTACTAGGCAGTCTGATAAGTACCTGAAAATTCTAAGAGATGGCATTAGTATTCACTAATGTGAACCATTTTCGTCGAGCTTGATCCTTCAAATGACGCCTTTTAAAACTTCAGCCATTTATGTTTACGTATTTACAAGTTACAGCACTGAGAAGCGACCAACCTCCGAGTTTTTTTTAATATGGAAAAATCTGAGTTTCGAGTTTTGATCAAACACTAATATCTTCGCAAGAAAACGATATCCGAGACCAAGGCCAAGCTGGATAAGTATAACCCAGAGTCAGCACCGTCGATTGGAACGATTCATAAGTGGTTTACCGAGTTTCGTTGTGGCCGTACGAGCACAGTTGATGCTGAACGATCTGGGCGCTCAAAAGAGGTCACT